>NC_057803.1:695978465-695979486 GCF_018294505.1 Triticum aestivum
CGACGTCGTGGTATCAGCCGAAGCACTTCAGACGTCAGCGACGGAGCGGCGCGCGCCGAATTGGACTGGAACGCCACTAGGCTAGGTCTGCTTTCGGCCGCCCTCGCAACGTGCAGGTGTGCTATGGGCGATGGGCCCAGACCCCTGTGCGCTTAGGTTTAGACCGGCGTGCTGGCCTCTCTGTTTTGCCTAGGTGGGGCTGCGACGTGTTGATCTTCCGAGGCCGGGCATGACCCAGGAAAGTGTGTCCGGCCAAATGGGATCGAGCGTGTTGGGCTATGTGGTGCACCCCTGCAGGGAAGTTAATCTATTCGAATAGCCGTGATCTTCGGTAACAGGACGACTTGGAGTTGTACCTTGACCTTATGACAACTAGAACCGGATACTTAATAAAACACACCCTTCAAAGTTCCACAGACAACCCGGTGATCGCTTTTCCGCAGGGCGACGAGGAGAGGATCGCCGGGTAGGTTTATGCTATACGATGCTACTTGGAGATGCTACTTGGAGATGCTACTTGGAGATGCTACTTGGAGGACTTCAATCTACTCTCTTCTACATGCTGCGAGGCGGAGGCTGCCAGAAGCGTAGTCTTCGATAGGATTAGCTATCCCCCTCTTATTCTGGCATTCTGCAGTTCAGTCCACTGATATGGCCTCCTTACACATATACCCATGCATATGTAGTGTAGTTCCTTGCTTGCGAGTACTTTGGATGAGTACTCATGGTTGCTTTCTCCCCCCTTTTCCCCCTTTCCTTTCTTTCTGGTTGTCGCAACCAGATGCTGGAGTCCAGGAGCCAGACGCCACCGTCGACGACGACCCCTACTACACCGGAGGTGCCTACTACTACGTGCTGCCCGCTGACGACGACCTGGAGTAGTTAGGAGGATCCCAGGCAGGAGGCCTGCGCCTCTTTCGATCTGTATCCCAGTTTGTGCTAGCCATCTTATGGCAACTTGTTTAACTTATGTCTGTACTCAGATATTGTTGCTTCCGCTGACTCGTCTATGATCGAGCAC
>NC_057803.1:696012060-696020526 GCF_018294505.1 Triticum aestivum
TCAACTAGTGAGCAAGTGCTCAGATTGTCTGGGTACTACAATCGCTTGAATCAAGTGGGAGTTAATCTTCCAGATAAGATAGTGATTGATAGAATTCACTAGTCACCATCACCTAGTTAGTAGAACTTCGTGATGAACTATAGTATGCAAAGGATGACGAAAACGATTCTTGAGCTCTTCGTGATGTTGAAATCGACAAAGGTAGAAATCAAGAAAGGGCATCAAGTGTTGATGATTGACAAGACCACTAGTTTCAAGAGAATGGCAAAGGGAAAGAAAGGGAACTTCAAGTAGAATGACAAGCAAGTTGTCACTCCCGCGAAGAAGCCCAAAGCTGAACCTAAAGCCTGAAACTGAGTGCTTCTACTACAAAGGAAATGGTCACTGGAAGTGGAACTACTCCAAATATTTGGTGGATAAGAAGGATGGCAAAGTGAACAAGGGTATATTTGATATACAGGTTATTGATGTGTGCTTTACTAGTGTTTATAGTAGCCCCTAAGTATTTGATACTTGTTCGGTTGCTAATATTAGTAACTCGAAACAGGAGTTACAGAATAAACAAAGACTAGTTGAAGGGGAAGTGACGATGAGTGTTGGAAGTAGTTCCAAGATTGATATGATCATCATCGCACACTCCCTATACTTTCGGGATTAGTGTTGAAACTAAATAAGTGTTATTTGGTGTTTGCGTTGAGCATGAATATGATTTGATCATGTTTATTGCAATATGGTTATTCATTTAAGTAAGAGAATAAATTGTTGTTCTGTTTACATGAATAAAACCTTATATGGTTACACACCCAATGAAAATGGTTCGCTGGATCTCGACCGTAGTGATATACATATTCATAATATTGAAATCAAAAGATGTAAAGTTAATAATGATAGTGCAACTTATTTGTGGCACTGCAGTTTAGGTCATATTGGTGTAAAGCACATGAAGAAACTCCATGCTGATGGGATTTTGGAATCACTTGATTATGAATCACTTGATGCTTGCGAACCATGCCTTATGGGCAAGATGACTAAAGACTCCGTTCTCCGGAACAATAGAGCGAGCAACTGACTTATTGGAAATAATACATACTAATATATGCGATCCGATGAGTGTTGAGGCTCGCGTCAAGTATCATTATTTTCTGACCTTTACAGATGATTTGAGCAGATATGGGTATATCTACTTAATGAAACATAAGTCTGAATCGTTTGAAAAGTTCAAAGAATTTCAGAGTGAAGTTGAAAATCATCGTAACAAGAAAATAAAATTTCTACGATCTGATCGTGGAGGAGAATATTTGAGTTACGAGTTTGGTCTACATTTGAAACAATGCGGAATAGTTTCGCAACTCACGCCACCCGGAACACCACAGCGTAATGGTGTGTCCGAACGTCATAACCGTACTTTATTGGATATTATACAATCTATGATGTTTCTTACCGATTTACCACTATCATTTTGGGGTCATGCATTAATGACAGCTGCATTCACGTTAAAAAGGGTCACCACCTAAGTCCGTTGAGACGACACAATGTGAACTGTGGTTTGGCAAGAAACCAACATTGTCGTTTCTTAAAGTTTGGGGTTGCGATGCTTATGTGAAAAAGTTTCATCCTGATAAGCTCAAACCCAAATCGGAGAAATGCGTCTTCATAGGATACCCAAAGGAGAAAGTTAGGTACACCTTCTATCACAGATCTGAAGGCAAGACATTCATTGCTAAGAATGGATCCTTTCTAGAGAAGGAGTTTCTCTCGAAAGAAGTGAGTGGGAGGAAAGTAGAACTTGATAAGGTAATTGTACCTTCTCCCTTATTGGAAAGTAGTTCATCACAGAAATCTGTTCCTGTGACTACTACACCAATTAGTGAGGAAGCTAATGATGATGATCATGTAACTTCAGATCAAGTTACTACCGAATCTCGTAGGTAAACCAGAGTGGTACGGCAATCCTGTTCTGGAAGTCATGCTACTAGATCATGATGAACCTACGAACTATGGAGAAGCGATGGTGAGCACAGATTCCGCAAAATGGCTTGAGGCCATGAAATCTGAGATGGGATCCATGTATGAGAACAAAGTATGGACTTTGGTTGACTTTCCCAATGATCGGCAAGCCATTGAGATTAAATGGATTTTTAGGAGGAAGACAGACGCTGATAGTAGTGTTACTATCTACAAAGCTAGACTTGTCGAAAAAGGTTTTTGACAAAGTTCAAGATGTTGAATACAATGAGATTTTCTCACTCGTATCGATGCTTAAAAGTCTGTCTGAATCATGTTAGCAATTGCCACATTTTATGAAATCTGACAAATGGATGTCAAAACTGCATTCCTTAATGGTTTTCTTAAAGAAGAGTTGTATATGATGCAACCAGAAGATTTTTTCAATCCTAAAGGTGCTAACAAAATGTGCAAGCTCCAGCGATCCATCAATGGACTGGTGCAAGCATCTCGGAGTTGGAATATACGCTTTGATGCGTTGATCAAAGCATATGGTTTTATACAGACTTTTGGAAAGGCCTGTATTTACAAGAAAGTGAGTGGGAGCACTACAACCTTTCTGATAAGTATATGTGAATGACATATTGTTGATCGGAAATAATGTAGAATTATTTTGCAAAGCATAAAGGAGTGTTTGAAAGGAGTTTTTCAAAGAAAGACCTCGGTGAAGCTGCTTACATATTGAGCATCAAGATCTATAGAGATAGATCAAGATGCTTGATAAGTTTTTCAATGAATACATACCTTGACAAGATTTTGAAGTAGTTCAAAATGGAACCGTCAAAGAAAGAGTTCTTGCCTGTGTTACAAGGTGTGAGATTGAGTAAGACTCAAAACCCGACCACGGCAGAAGATAGAAAGAGAATAAAAGTCATTCCCTATGCTTTAGCCATAGGTTCTATAAAGTATGTCATGCTGTGTACCAGATCTATTGCATACCCTACCACTAAGCTTGGCAAGGGAGTGCAATAGTGATCTAGGAGTAGATCAATGGACAACGGTCAAAATTATCCTTAGTTGAATAAGGATATGTTTCTCGATTATGGAAGTGAAAAAAGGTTCGTCGTAAAGGGTTACGTCGATGCAAGTTTTAACACTAATCTAGATGACCCTGAGTCTCAATCTGGATACATATTGAAAGTGGGAGCAATTAGCTAGAGTAGCTCCGTGCAGAGCATTGTAGACATAGAAATTTGCAAAATACTTACGGCTCTGAATGTGACAGACCCGTTGACTAAAATTATCTCACAAGCAAAACATGATCACACCTTAGTACTCTTTGGGTGTTAATCACATAGCGATGTGAACTAGATTACTGACTCTAGTAAACCCTTTGGGTGTTGGTCACATGTCGATGTGAACTATGGGTGTTAACCACATATAGATGTGAACTATTGATGTTAAATCACATGGCGATGTGAACTAGATTATTGACTCTAGTGCAAGTAGGAGACTGAAGGAAATATGCCCTAGAGGCAATAATAAAGTTATTATTTATTTCCTTATATCATGATAAATGTTTATTATTCATGCTAGAATTGTATTAACCGGAAACATAATACATGTGTGAATACATAGACAAACAGAGTGTCACTAGTATGCCTCTACTTGACTAGCTCATTAATCGAAGATGGTTATGTTTCCTAACCATAGACATGAGTTGTCATTTGATTAACAGGATCACATCATTAGGAGAATGATGTGATTGACATGACCCATTCCGTTAGCCTAGCACTTGATCATTTAGTATGTTGCTATTGCTTTCTTCATGACTTATACATGTTCCTGTAACTATGAGATTATGCAACTCCCGTTTATCGGAGGAACACTTTGGGTGCTACCAAACGTCACAACGTAACTGGGTGATTATATAGGAGTACTACAGGTGTCTCCAAAGGTACATGTTGGGTTGGCGTATTACGAGATTAGGTTTTGTCACTCCGATTGTCGGAGAGGTATCTCTGGGCCCTCTCGGTAATGCACATCACTATAATCCTTGCAAGCAATGTAGCTAATGAGTTAGTTACGGAATGATGCATTACGTAACGAGTAAAGAGACTTGCCAGTAATGAGATTGAACTAGGTATTGGATACCGACGATCGAATCTCGGGTAAGTAACATACCGATGACAAAGGGAACAAAGTATGTTGTTATGCGGTTTGACCGATAAAGATCTTCGTAGAATATGTAGGAACCAATATGGGCATCCAGGTCCCGCTATTGGTTATTGACCGGAGACGTGTCTCGGTCATGTCTATATTGTTCTCGAACCGTAGGGTCCGCACGCTTAAGGTTTCGATGACAGTTATATTATGAGTTTATGAGTTTTGATGTACCGAAGGAGTTCGGACTCCCGGATGAGATCGGGGACATAACGAGGAGTCTCGAAATGGTCGAGACGTAAAGATCGATATATTGGATGACTATAGTCGGAGTTCGGAAAGGTTCCGAGTGATTCGGGTATTTATCGGAGTACCGGAGAGTTACGGGAATTCGCCGGGGAGAAGTATTGGGCCTTATTGGGCCATACGGGAAAGAGAGAGGGGCTGCCTAGGGCAAGCCGCGCGCCCCCCCATGGCCTAGTCCGAATTGGACTAGGGGGAGGGGCCGCAACCCCTCCTTCCTTCCCTTCTCTCTTCCCCTTCCTTGTCTCCTACTCCTACTACATGGAAGGACTCCTAGTTGGACTAGGAAAAGGGGAATCCTACTCCCGGTGGGAGTAGGACTCCCCTAGGGTGCTCCATAGAGAGGGCCGGCCCTCCCCTCATCCACTCCTTTATATATGGAGGCAGGGGCACCCCATAGACACAAGTTGATCTTCGTGATCGTTCCTTAGCCGTGTGCGGTGCCCCCCTCCACGATATTACACCTCGGTCATATTGTAGCGGTGCTTAGGCGAAGCCCTGCGACGGTTGAACATCAAGATCGTCACCACGCCGTCGTGCTGACGGAACTCCTCCCCGAAGCTTTGCTGGATCGGAGCTCGGGGTGCGTCATCGAGCTGTACGTGTGTCAAGAACTCGGAGGTGCCGGAGTAACGGTTCTTGGATCGGTTGGACCGGGAAGACGTACGACTACTTCCTCTACGTTGCGTCAACGCTTTCGCTTCAGTCTACAAGGGTACGTAGACAACACTCTCCCCTCTCGTTGCTATGCATCACCATGATCTTGCGTGTGCGTAGGATTTTTTTTGAAATTACTACGTTACCCAACAATTTGGGACTAAAGAAAGAAGACCCCGAGGGAGTCTTTTTTGGACTTTTTCCAACAGTTGCCCCTGCCACGCATCGCACCTTGTTTCTATTAGTTCATTACTAGGGGTAACATGGTCTTTTATCATATCATTTAATAACCTCTAGTCCATGTTTAGTCCCTGGAAACAAGCAGGTAGGGACTACGGAGTTTTTAACCAAACAGGGCCTTAGATTAACAACAACTAATGAGTTGCACGGGACAGTGGACGCACCAGCACCATGTGCATCTACCGATGTACTCTGGTCATGCACGGTCTGTTGCAACAAAGAACAAACAACCAAGGAGCATATTTGTGTTGGTCCCAGTTTCGTTATCTTTAGACACCTTTCCCTATGTGAGCGCAACAAAACTAGTCCTGCTCAAACTCTACAGCCTTGTCCCTTCCTTTCCTTTTTGAACTAGTACTTTCGCCCCTTCCTTTCCTCTTTGAACCACGTCCTAGATTTATGCGATACAACTTTCCCCCATTCCTTTCCTCTTTGAACCACTTCCTAGATTCATGCTATACAACTTTCCCCCATCATTTCCTCTTTGAACCATGTCCTAGATTCATGCTATATACAACTTTTCCCACTACTTTCCCCCACTCCTTTCCTCTTTGAACCACGTCCTAGATTCATGGTATACATGCAGCTAGAGCAATGCATGTGGAGTAAGTAAAATATACCTTAAGATTCTTGGGGCGTGGTTCGGTGGGCGACGGGACGGCGGCGAAGAAGAAAGGGCCGGAGGCCCTCCCGCGCCACCGCTGGGTGGAAAGTGAACAGCAGCGCTGGTAGTGGATTCCCTCCCTCACCGACGGCGATAGCGTTAAGCCTCCTTCCCTTCCCGGCGGACGGATCCTGTCGGCTGTTTGAGCAACAGTGAGGGAAGAGAGAGGCCAATGAAGTCTTGTTTAGATCTGGAGAGGGCGAGAGAGTGTGAAGAGAGCAACTACAAGCGCTGAGGCTCCAGCGTGTATATATATACTAGCGAGAGAGTGTGAAGCGTGCAAACCCTAGAAAACATTTTGACCAGTCAAAGAATCCTCCTGGCAAAAATTATGCTCAAGTGTAGTTATCAAACCCGAGACCTCAAGTTCGATGAGCGAACAGGCTAACCAGCTACACAACCCTCCCATTATGTTCAACGAGAGGAAAATAACCTTTTATACATTCCTGCATTCGCGTGACAGGCATGCCGTGTTTTTTTTTGTGTGTGGGAGTCATTAGGATTTCAATCATAATTGTGTCATGTGGCTTTGGTGGTAAGACTATCTACAGCGGTGCAGAAATAATGCAGCCTTAGTCACCTTACGTCTCTCCACGTAGTACATTGGGTCCCACCAGTCAGAGGGTGAAACAAACAAATTAATAAGAAAAATTAAAAGCGCCAGCGGTGTATCTTACTACCTCACACATCTCGCTACTGCTCGGGAACACTGTCCAATTGATCCCTCTGTTCGCTCACGTACTATTTTAAGTAAATCCTTATTATAACATGCACACAAATTTTGGGCACTTGTATTCGACTTAAGTCAGTGTGCCATCATATCTCGTATACTTACTACTCCCTCCGTCTAGGTGTAATAAGCCACGTTAGAAGGTGCAACGAGACCAAGGTGCGTGTGTGTGTGTGTGTGTGTGTGTGTGTGTGTGTGTTTAACAGCATGTGTGTGTTAGAGAGTGCGACAGATCGACCTACTCCTACAGAGATATGGTGTGTAGTGTATGATTTTAGCTGCGAGAGTCGGTGCATCCTCTCGTTTCCGAGCGTGTCCGGTAGGGACATGCGGACAGCTGCCACGCCCGCTCCTGACCAGCCTGGCCCACCCAAAGCCCCTCCATCGCCCGCACGCGCTTCTCGCCCAAAACGGTCAGCGCCGCTCCAAAGAATCGGTGCCGCATTCATGCCCGGGCAGAGCGGACGCGACCTCTCACTGGCGCAAGAGTGATGGTTGCTTCGTCCGTCCAACTTACTACTGGGTCTATGTGATTTGACGGCTCATTGGTCTTTATTACTGAGGTGGTAGGACTCCTGGATGTCCCACGCTTTCGGTGAAAGGAGGTAGTAGATTATAATTTTCTCCATTCTTACAGCGGAGGAGTGCAAGAGCAGTGAAAACACGCAGGTTTAGTGATTACATGGCCCACCTCACACTATCACCGTGCGACACCTAACTCTTTACATAGTACTCCCTCCATTCCTAAATATTACTAAATGAGTCCCCGCGCGTTTCCGCGGAACAGCGGTATATCTCTCTATGCAAAATTATCGATTTCATAGAACTAAAGAAAATAATCTATAACCGCATGAAAAATGTGGTAGCCAAACTAAATAAACTCCCATCATCATTTAGATCATCCCACGTAAGGAAAAAAGATCAGCCAACTCCTACTGCATAATGGGATTATATTTTTCTTTTTGACATGTTAATGGGACTTAAAAGCTCACTTACATGCATGCTACCGGTGCATGCTTGCATGCAGACATGTTGATGTGATTTAAAATCCACTCACATGCATGTGCCACGGTATTTCTGCATGCTTGCATGTGGCTTAGTGCGGAGCCTCTCAACGTCTAGATCAGACGGCTATTATGACTGATTTACTTCATCTAATGGCTACGTCAATTTTGATGATGTGGCTCAAGGAGAGGATAGAGAATTCCTAGTAGTGGGGGCTAGCTATTACTAGTAGATAAGTCTTTGTAGAGATTCCACTAGGTGAACTACATACGGAACAAAATGAATGAATCTACACTTAAAATGCATCTATATACATCCGCATGTGGTTAATGGTGAAATCTCTACAAAGACTTATATTTAGGAACGGAGGAAGTACTAGTATAGTACTAGTATGTACTGTAATTTATCAACGAGATAAATTTGTACAATGTTATGAAGCTTCCAGCTCCTGTTACATGTATCTTGCGTCCAAGGTTGCTCGTTGCAACATTTCATCAAATACAAAAGAGACTAACATGCATGCTATTGCATCTCAATGATCGACAGATCATAGCAAATATTTACTCCATCCGTTCCAAAATAAGTGTCTCAAGATTGTGCAAACTTTAGTACAAAGTTGTACTACTACTAAAGTTGACACTTATTTTGGAACAGAGGCAGCTAAAGAAAAAAAACAATCCATGCAGTCCCTAGCCCTTGAACCGTGAACCCTGACCAGGCTTCAATTTGCTGGCAATGTTCGAGCTTCCTAATAAATGAA
>NC_057803.1:696021153-696022508 GCF_018294505.1 Triticum aestivum
TTTGCAACCTTTTGACCATCGGATCATTTTGTGCAGTTTCACCAAAATCGAGATGAGCATCCCTGTGGCAAAGAAATTGAAGAAGCGTGATTAGAATAAGATTACTAGGACTAGTTGATGAGACATAAACTCATCACAAATACAGTACGTAGAAGCCAGTAGAGGTATCAGGTATGTGTGGGGCAAAGAAGTAGAGAAATATCCACAGGGAGTGATGTGGGCAGCTGGAGCAGTGGTGCAAGCCGACTGTAAAGGGAGTTGTACCTGAGGGACGTAGCTCAACCTTGAGGAGGGTGGCGGGAGGCAGCAACTGCCCACGTCGCGGCAGTGAGCAAGAGACGAAGGCAACCTCACCGGCTTTGTGAGAGAGAACGACGGGGACCCCTGATCGGGACGTGCCGACAGTGGGTTTTCGCCGTCGGCGACGGCCACCGCATCTACACTAAGCATCCACCCCTTCCCCAAGCGGACGTGATCCGCCGTGATGTTAGAGATGTGGCCACAGTCATTTTGTGCGAGAGAGTGTGAAGAGAGGAACCCCAGCAAGCAACCGTGTAGGCTGGCCCGTCCTGACTATGTATATAGTGGAGCGGTTTCCTTTTCTCTCCATATGAACCTATCATATTGCGTGCGTGCCATTGCAGAAAAAAAATTTATTTATAAATGACGCGGCACCTACTACTCGTTCTCCTATAACCTTGGCTTGGCATCTCCAAAATATTAACCTTGCGATTGGCTCTTCGCCTCTTCGGGAAGTCGAGCAATAATGGTAGTGCAGTATATATCGTTCTGGCTATATGAGACCGAATGAATTGCTGCACGTCCACCACGTGGGCGAGGGTCGAGGGGCGAGGGAGAGTGCTACTACATACAGAGCAAAATGAGTGAATGTACACTCTAAAATATGTCTGTATACATCAATGTTTGGAGTATGTACTAGTAGTTCATATTGAAATCTACTAAAGGACATATATATTCCAAACAATATGATATAATCTCTATAACCAAGGTAGTAGGGACGAGGAGTAAACGGAGGGAGTAGTAAATTTTTCTCCTCGTCCTGCGAGCCACCGCGCACATGGGCGAGGGAGGAGCAAGCTTCACCTCATCCTGCGAACCACCGCGCCCGTGGGCGGGGGAGACGGCGTACTAAGCAAGCTTCTCCTCGTTCTGCGAGTTGACGGGACACATCAAAAGTACTCCAGTGTATAGAGCCTTGCCTCTAAGGTAGGCCCCACATGGTTTGCCTCTTTTTTTAATTTAACATAACGCGTCAAGTCACAATTTGTTTGTTCACCCGTGGTAGACAATCCTCCCTCCACCAAGTGGACAACCAGTACACGTGCCAAATTACC
>NC_057803.1:696022966-696050333 GCF_018294505.1 Triticum aestivum
AGAGAGAGAGAGGAGAGAGAGAGAGGGAGGGAGAGGGAGGGAGAGGGGTAGAGTGCTGGATGGGTGATGGAGTTACTTCTCGGAGATGTTGGGAGAGGCCTACTAGACAAACTGAGGGTGGAACTGCAATGTTATCAATAAGAGTGGGGATGTGTTTCTGTGTGTGCCTGTGCGTGATAGATCTATCGGGACGCATCCATGGATGATGAAGGGGAACCATGTGTTTGGTAAGCAAACCTAACTAGATCGGTAGATCAATTGTTGTTTGTTGGAGGAAGGGAGAGACACAACTAATGAGGTAGATCGATCGATGTGTGGGTAAAAATGAGTTATAAGGACCTAGCTGGCTATATGTATAGCGAGAGATCGGTCGGTGTACGTCCATTTGTTAGAGGCAAATAAGGCCCAGCGAGACGATAGACAGAGAGAATGGAGCTAGGAGGTGGTGCGAGAGGCCCAACTACTAGCTAGATAGGGGGAGGAGTGTGCGGTTGTGAGATCGATGAAAAGAGGGGCGAGAGTTTACACGTGTGTCTGACCATATGATACACACGAGGCAAGGACACATAAAGGAGGAGATTGAAGTTGTGTGTGTATGCTGTAGGCATGCATCGCTGGAGAGGTTTATCGATCGGTGTGTGTCGAAAAGGAGTTGTGGAGACTCTGGGAGAACGACCTAAAGAAAA
The DNA here is from genome assembly GCF_018294505.1 of Triticum aestivum. Lineage (NCBI taxonomy): Eukaryota > Viridiplantae > Streptophyta > Magnoliopsida > Poales > Poaceae > Triticum > Triticum aestivum. The sequence continues at coordinate 696,023,653 of NC_057803.1, forward strand.
AAATGAATGTGCCCGGTGGATAGAATGCCGAGGGAGGGGGAGGGTGAGGAGGGCGTGTGCATGCATGAGAGAAAGTTAGTGGTAGCTACAAAGGTTAGAGGATTGTGTGGGTGTAAGAGACTAACAAAGATCATAATTTGATATGAAAGCGGATTCATATATTTGAATAGGAGATCATAGTGTTTTAAACATTGCATGCATGAATATAGCGATGATACACGTGATGTGCACATGTTATACCATAATGTGATAATGCATGGCGTTTGCAACTCACAGCTAAATGCCGAATAATCTAAACCATACTATACATCAAAGAATCTCACATTTTATTTGAATTTGTGATAATGTGCGGCGTTTGCAGCTTACAACTAAATATCGAGCAATCTAAACAATACTATATATCGAACATTCTCACATTTTATTTGAATTTGTGGTAATGTGTGGTGTTTGCAACTCACATCTAAATACTTGTAAGCATAGGGGGCGGGGCACCATACATAATGTGATAAACACATTATACATATGGGACATGGTTTAGATTATGAAGATCTAGCTAGAGCTAGAAATGTAATGTGATTTGAAATCAAAATAAAGTGGATTCAAAAAATCTAGTTCGAGTTCATATAGTACACATAGTTCATATGTAACTCGAGACTAATCATGTGGTGTGCTGTGAAGATAATACACAAACGATGGTTTAACTTGACAATAATGATGATTGTAGATCTTATTAAAATGGAGAAACGAATTCAAATGCTTTGACTTCACAACAATCATTAATCTTATTCAAATTTAGTTCATATTGAAGCGGTAGTATATACGTTTGAAATGCACTAAAACGTTCATTTGAGTAGTAGGTTGCATGCATTATACACGTAGCGAAATATTTAAATTGAACATAACATGAATTCAAAGTTTTGAATGACATTTGTAGTGCGCATTGATTTGGTACAGTACACGTTAGGCTTGTCCGAAAATTTCAACCCGCGCCTTGTTGGCCCGAAATATTTAAGATATATCTTTGTCTCGTTGTGCTCCGACAACTCCCTCCATCTCAACCCGCGCCTTGCTATTCCTAAACTACAACGCGCGCGAATACTCCCACCTCCTGTGAAATCCCGACACGTGAAATGCCCATGGTACCCCTGAACCAAAAGAACTGCCTCAAATTGGTGGGGGGTACTTTCGTAACTTACCCCACATTTCGGACAACCGCGTCTCTAAGCCATGGTTCCCCACTGCCATCCCATCCGCCCACCCATTCATACACCGATGCCGCGAAAACCCGCGATGAAACCCCACACCCTGCTCCATCTGCCACCCAGCCGGAGCCTCTTCCCTGACGACGTCATCCACAACAACACCTCGACGTCCCTCATCCACTGTACTGGATGAGGATCCGTCGTCGATCTCACCGTCCCATCGGTTCAGCCACCCCGTCCACACCATCCCACCGGATCCGTCGTCGATCTCACCGTACTGGATGAAGATGGGAAAGTCGTCATGGGCCATACATGGGCCAGAAGTGAAAACGGGCTGGAATCATATTGGATGGCCCAGATGATGCTATTGGGCCTAATTCGGATAGGGCGTAACGGGCCTTGGGTTAGCGGGCTGTAAATGGGCTATATGCGAACAAGCCGTTAACATGCTTTCCATGGGCCTGCCCGCCACCTTTTGACCAAGTCAAACGGGCCAGCCTTTTCATAGGAATGGGCCTCTGTTGGGCCGTGCCATGTGTCGACGTATCATAGGCGCCTTCTGTCCAATGAGTGGATGACATATGTCCCAACGGTGAGCCGGCACGTGTTTCCTCCAGCTAATGATGATTTTACACGTGGAAAATCTCCATTGGTCGGGGCTGTTAACGGGTTATCGGATCCAAAACCCGACCCGATAGCTTAACGGCGTTCCGTTACGGTGGACACTTCCGTGATGATAATTTTGGCAATGTCATGAAACACTTCTACGACAGCACAGGTATGACTATCTTGATTCTATCATAAATTTGTCATGGATGTACATGCATGACAAAAAACGCGACCTACTGTGACAAACACGTATCATCACAGAAGTGTATTTTTTTGTAGTGCGTACAAGGCGTGGACAACCCAGTCATTATGGAGTCGATTGCATGCAGGGAAACACTGTGTGTCGCGGAAGATTTGCTCATCAATCAGTTCGTCATAGCCTTCGACGCCAAGCAAGTGGTCAGAGATATAAACCAAGGGAGTCAAGGGAAGCATGGTGCAATCATCAGTGAGATTAAAGCAAGATCTACCGCTTTTTTATGTAACTTTATTTTTGAGAGTCGAAGTAGAAATGTAGAAGCTCATAGATTAGCAAGATTTGCTCTAAATCTAGCTCCTGGGCGTCATGTGTGGTTTGGCCAGCCACATGATGCAAAGATCATCCCACCTTCTATGGTTTTCGATCAATAAAGTTTAGGCCTTACCTCTAAAAAAAGGTACATGCACGTGTAGATTAAGCTTGCATTTAGAGGCGGGAAATGCAATCTTGTGTGTGCTGCCGTGTTGGGCCTGGCCTAAATAGCAGCGGGATACCATAACTGAGAGTCCGGATTCCAGCAATCTCACCCCCATCACGCATGCACGGTTGTCTCAAAAAAAAACCGCATGCACGACACTCGTAGATGGCATGTGAACAATTTTTTGCCTGATTGGTGTGAGAGCATCTCCAACAGCCGTGCTGAAAAATCAACGTATTTTGCACGCGCTACCGCTCCGGGTGCTTCAGCGGAGACGAAAAAACCGCGCGCGCGGCATATCTAGTTCAGCGTGCGGGCCGAAACGCCATCACGCGCCTCTTATTTGTTGCGCCCGCTCCCGCGCGCTGGACTCTCGAGCGCTCGCTTGCAACTCCACCTACCCCATCCAGCCGCGGAGCTGCCGCCGCCCGCGCCACCCCATTTATTCCGACGACCGTTCCGGCGCTTCCCCGGCCTATCCCCGCGCCGCGGTGGCTTCCTCCATCTCCCTCTAGTCACCACCGCCCCTCGCACGCTGCAGTCCCCTGACGAACAGCACCCGGCCGCTCGCTGCCGCTCGGCGCCCGCAAGGTGTTCACAAAACACCCGCAAGGTATGTATTGCTCAAACTTCATGAATTTGGTGCATGTTAATTGTAGTTTTTATAGCCTAGTATTGTACATTGTAGGTGAGTTCGTCATATGATTCTTCCGAAGAAGAATTGATATGGAAGAGGAGGAGGATCTTGCAATGATCCTAGCTATGCACATCAATAAAAAAACCGAAGCACGTGATTCGGTTATGGGTCAGTAGAAAATTTGGAGGGATAGGATCGATGCCCATAACAGATTGATGAGGCACTATTTCATGGAGAATCCCACATACCCGGAGTCGTACTTTCGTCGCTGGTTTAGGATGAGCATCGAGTTGTTCAGGCGCATTGCAGAGAAACTAGCGAGTCATGACCGATTTTTTCAGCAAAAGAGGAATGCCGCCGGAGAGCTCGGGCATAGCACCTTTCAGAAGGTGACAACCGCTTTGCGTATGTTGGCATATGGTATCCCGGCTGATCTAGTTGATGATCACTTGGCTATGGGTGAGAGCCAAGCCATCATATGTGTCAAGCGCTTCGCAGTCGGAATTGTCCAAGTGTTTGGCCAGGAGTGTTTGAGATCTCCCAATGCTGAAGACACCGCAAGGCTATTAGAGATGAACAAAGCTCACGACTTCCCAAGTATGCTTGGCTCAATAGATTGCATGCATTGGAGTTGGAAGAATTGTTCAAAGGCATGGCATGGGCAATTTCACGGCCAAAAAAAGGGTTCCACTATAATCCTTGAAGCGGTAGCCGATCAAGAGACTTGGATTTGGCATGCTTTCTTTGGAATACCTGGATCTTTGAATGACATCAACATTGTCAACCGGTCACCACTGATGAATAAGATTGCAAATGGTGATTTGCCATCGGTGCAGTTTGTAGCAAATGGTCGTACATACAACTATGGATACTATCTTGCGGATGGCATCTACCCAAAGTGGCAAACATTTGTGAAGCCGTTAAAAAAACCGGAAGGTAAGAAAAATCTTGATTTCTACAATGCTCAGGCGGCGGCTAGAAAAGATGTGGAGAGAGCTTTTGGGATTTTGCAAGTCCAATTTGCTATTGTGAGAGGACCGGATAGATTTTGGGATCAAAAGATGCTTTGGTACATCATGCACGCTTGTGTGATCATGCACAACATGATCATCGAGAATGAGCATGGCCAAGATGTAGACTACACTCAGTATGAGCTCTTGGGACATCCCGTGTGAGTGCGACATGGGGCTGAAAGGGTGGCCCGTTTTGTTGCCTCCTATCAGAGTGAATTGCAAAGAAAACACCACATTTGAAGTTTAAGCATCAGTTTGCCACCACATTTCTAGCGCATCCCAAAAATCCACCACTTTTGCTATAAATTTTCTCAATAAAAACAAATGACCGTTTGGCCGCAACTAAACCGATTTCTGACACGGCAGGCCCACCCGCCAGCTGCCACGTCGGACTAACCGAATGGCGCACGGGTTGACGACCGTTAGGGCACGCGCGTGGTCAAAGTGCTCGCGGCTCTGTCTGATTGCCCCATTCTCCCCTCTTTCCCATGTCTCTCCCTCTGTCCTGCGATGGCGGCGGCAGCTAAACCTAGTGGCGGCGGCGAGTCAACAGGAGGCGGAGGGACTGGAGGCGATGGTGATGGTGTCACATCCCTAGCTGCTGGTAGTGCTCTAGGCTAGCTTCATGTTTGCATCATGTTTAAATTTTGCCTAAAATTGAAATGGGGATGTTCAAACCCTAGCATTAAATCAACTCAACTAGGGTGAATTAAAATCTTTTCAATAAACCCAAAAGGTTCCTAAGAAAAGTTCATGATTTCTGGTTAAGGTGGAAACCTCTGCCAAAAATGATGATTATATTCTTAGGTCATTTTTGGATTTTTGAATTAAATCATATTGTATTTGACTTTGGGCATTTAAATACTATAAATAATTTAAATGCTCAAATAAATGTTGGAAATTGATAAGGGTCACTGAAATAATTCAGAAAGTACCCATAATTATTTCCAGGATTTTATAAAATGATTTGATATTTTAAAACAAATCAAAAACAAATTGCAGAAATAGAAAAATATAAAACAGAATAGAAATAAAAGAGAGGAGAGAAACCTTACCTGGCGCTCACCTGGTAGCCCACCTGGCCCAGCAGCACGGCCCAGCCCGCCACCGCTACTCCCCTGTCGTCTTCCTCCTCGCCAGAAGGACGCGGACACCGCGACGCCGCCGTGCGCGCCACCTCCACCCTGCTCTGGCCACCTCCTGCTTCCTCCCCGAGCCCTCTGGTGACGCCACGCACTTCCCCTCGCCCCCTGCACCTCCCCTCTCTCCCCCTGGACCCCATTCCCTCCTCTGTTTCCCTCTCGCGCACAGCACCGAGCGGAGCTCGCCGCCATCGTCGCCGTACCCATGGCCACCGGCCACCCCTAGCCTCACCGACGCCCCAGGAAGCTCCGCGGGTCCTCCCTCTACCTCCTCAACGAGCCACGAGGCCCCGGACGTGCCGCATCGCCGCCATCGACGTCGTCTTCTACCTCGGACCCGCCGGCCATCTTCGTCAAATTCGTCGGCTCCGGTGCCTCCCCGAGCTCGCCGAGGCCACCACTGCACCCGCTGTGAGCTCCTGTGCTGATTCCCCCTCTTCCCGTGCCCCACCTCCCTCTCTAGCTAGCCCCACCACTTTGCCCGAGAATCTCTCGCCGCCGGCCATGGCGTGGCCGTGGCCACAGCCACCCCAGCTCGTATCCGAGGCCACGGTCATGCTCACCGTGATCTCAGGAGTCCGTAGCACGCCCCAGCTCCTCCTGCCGTGCTCCCTAACCCCGACCCCGAGATTGCCCGAGCTGCTGCCGCCGCCAAACCTCGTCGCCGACCACTTTTCCGGCCACCCCAGCACCTGTCACCGCCACCACTAGATGCGCGCCACTGCGCGCGTTCGAATGCAACAAACCACGGCCGAAACGATGCCATGTGGCTCGTTTCCGAGCCCTCCGCCGCGTCTGGACTCGCCGGCGGCTAAACGCCGGCGACCGCTGACCCGATGACCGGCGTGGGTTGACCCCACTGCCAGGTTTGACCCCCCCCTCTCTCTCACTGACCTGCGGGCCCGCCCGGCTAATTAGGCTAGGATTAGTGTTAACTAAATATTAGTTAGTTTAATAGACACTGACAATGGGCCCCAGGCCACTAACTAAATTAGATTAGTTAGGTTAGTCACTGACCAGTGGACCCCACTGGTCAGGTTTGACCGGACTGTGCCACGTTGACCTGCTGACGTCATTGTGACGTCAGTATGACGCAGTAATACTTTCTGAATTTATTTTTATATAAGAAATTTCAGAAAATTCCTAAAACTTCTAAAAATCATAGAAAATTAACCGTAACTCCAAATTAAATAATTTATATATGAAAAATTATCAGAAAAATTCAAGGAATCCATCTGTACCCTTTTCATGCATGTTAGAACAACTTATAGGTGCTGTTTAGCACAAATCAATTAAAGGGCATTTATTTAATCACATATGGAGTTTGAATTTGAATTTTATATTCAAACCAACTTCATTTAATCTGTTGCTAGTTGCATTAGCCCAAAACACATTCATTTTGCCATGTCATGATCATGCATCATATTGTGCATTGCATTGATCGTGTTTTTCTGTATTTGCCGGTAATTGTCCCCTCTCGATAGACGTGTACCGATGATGTGATCGTTAACACTGATGAAGACTCAATGTTATCTTCAGAAGTGCCAGGCAAGCAAAACCCCCTTGTTCATTCCGATACAATCCTACTCTCTCGCTCCTGCTCTCTTTTACTGCATTAGGACAACAACGACATATTTGTTACTTGCTGCGGTAGCTGAACACCTTTATCCTTTGCATGACCTGTCATTGCCACAGTAAATAGATGAAACCCACTAGCATGAGTAGGAGTTGTTTGAGCCCTGATGTGCCTACTCATTCATGCTTGTTTGTCATGCCTGCTACTGCTTAGAGTTGAGTCAGGTCTGATTCATCGGGGATGAATCAGAGGCGTGTGAACCTGTCCTACTGTGTGTGAGCTAAGTGTGTGAACACGATTTGGTAAAGGTAGCGGTGAGAGGCCATGTAGGAGTACATGGTGGGTTGTCTCATTGCAGCCGTCCTCAGGAACTGAGTTCTGTGTTTGTGATCCATGATTCAGCTACTACCACGCATTGGGCCCGAAACCAATGGACCCTCTCGGCTTCTTGATCACCCTTGTCCTCTGTCCAGGAGTTGCAAGTAGTTTCTTGTGTTTGTAGTATGCTGGAGGCCGTGGGCAGCGCTGACCGTAGGGGTGGGCTGTGATGCGGTAGGCACGTGGCACGGTGTACCGGGCGCCCGTTTGGTGTCTCGGGAACCCTGTTCACATCGTTTGGGGCTGTGAGCGAAACTCCGGCCGGATCTCCTCATGGATGGAACCCGAATAGGCGATAAACCTGGACTAGAGACTTGAGTGTTTAGGTAGGCCATGGCCGACACCCACGTTGGGCTTCCGCTTGAAGGTTGCCGAGTACATGTCGTGTAAACGGCGGTAAGTGGTGAGAGCGTGTGTGAAGAAGTACACCCCTGCAGGGTTAATATGATCTATTCGAATAGCCGTGTCCGCGGAAAAGGACTTCTGGGTTGCTTATATCAGTTCATAGACAAGTGAAAGTGGATACCCTAAAATACGCAAGATAAGCGTGAGTGCTATGGATGGCGTTCTCGTAGGGAGACGGGAGCGGTTCCATAGTGGTGTATTGATATGGTGAATATGTGGACTCGTGTGCGCCACCTCAAAAGAGTCGCTTGCAGTCGTAGTTTAGGATAGCCACCGAGTCAAAGCTGGCTTGCTGCAGTTAAACCCCACCATCCCCTTTGTTGATAATGATGCATATGTAGTTAGTTCTGATGTAAGTCTTGCTGGGTACATTTGTACTCACGTTTGCCTATTTTATGTTTTTGCAGAGAGACTTCAGTCTCACTAGTAGTTCCACGTGGACTTCGACGTTTAGCTTGTTACCTCAGCTACGATCTTGTGCCCCGGCAGGATCTGGTAGATAGTCAGGCTTCTCAGCCTTTTTCAGTTATAGATGTCTGTACCCAGACATGATAGCTTCCGCTTGTGCTTTGACTTGTATGCTCTGATTGTTGGGTCATAAGACCCATGTTTGTAATATCTCGCTCCTTGGAGCCTATTGAATAAAATACTTGAGTCGTAGAGTCATGTTGTGATGCCATGTTGTATTTGCACATATCGAGCATATTGTGTGTATGTTATTGAAATGCTTGGTATGTGTGGGATCTGACCATTTAGTTGTTTATCTTTAGTAGCCTCTCTTACGGGGAAATGTCTCCTAGTGTTTCCACCGAGCCATGGTAGCTTGCTACTGCTCCGGAACACTTAAGCTGGCCGGCATGTGTCCTTCTTCGTTCCTGTGTCTGTCCCTTCGGGGAAATGTCACGCGATGAATACCGGAGTCCTGTTAGCCCGCTACAGCCCGGTTCACCGGAGTCCTGCTAGCCCAGTGCTACAGCCTGGATTCACTCGCTGATGACCGACACGTTCGATGCTGGGTCATGGATGCCTGTCCCTGTAAGTCTGTGCCACTTTGGGTTTACGACTAGCCATGTCAGCCCGGGCTCCTTATCATATGGATGCTAGCGACACTGTCATATACGTGTGCCAAAAGGCGCAAACGGTCCCGGGCAAAGGTAAGGCGACACCCGTGGGAATACCGTGCGTGAGGCCGCAAAGTGATATGAGGTGTTACATGCTAGATCGATGTGGCATTGAGTCGGGGTCCTGACAGCGTTGGTATCAGAGCTTGACTACCTGTAGGATTACCAAGCCAAACTGGTCGAAGTTGAGTCTAGAAATTCTTTGGTTATATAAGGGAATTGATTGTGGGATGGAACGTAAGGCTCTTTTTACTCCTTATACCTCATGGCCTTCTGATCTGAGTCATCATCTTCTCTTCTATGGGGATTAAGAACTAGGTTATCTCTTCTTTCCATCAGGATCACGTGTTACTAATCCGTAGACTTATAGAATTGTTGGAATTAAGCCTCGTTTCAGATCCTATTACTTCCGTATGTTAATTGTTGATCTCGAGACCTTGATGTGTGGGCCCAGGCGCCTGCCTAATTAGTGTTAGGTTAGTTAGTGTTAATTAACTTAGTTAATTAGGTGAGCCACTGACATGCGGGCCCCGCCCGGCTAACTAAGTTAGTTAGGGCTAATCATATTTAGGTTAGTCACTGACCAGTGGGCCCAATCCAGTTAGTTAGGGCTAACTAACTTGGTTAGTTGACTGGGTCACTGACCAGTGGGTCCCACTGGTCAGGTTTGACCTGGTCGACGCCTTTGACCTGCTGACGTCACCCCGGCGTCATGCTGACGCAGTATATGCTTCTGGGATTTTAAATAAGTCAGAAATGATTTATTTATTTTCAGAATATGCCCTAAACTTCAATAAATCATAGAAATTCAACCGTAACTCCAAATTAAATAATTTATATATGAAAAATTATCAGAAAAATTCAAGGAATCCATCTGTACCATTTTCATGCATGTTAGAACAACTTATAACTGCTGTTTAGCACAAATTAATTAATGGCATTTGAATAATCACATATGGAGTTTGAATTTGAATCTTGTATTCAAACCAACTTCATTTAATCTGTTGCTAGTTGCATTAGCTCAAAACACATTCATATTGCCATGTCATAGCATGCATCATTTTGTGCATTGCATTGATTGTGTTCTTCTTTGTTGCCGGTATCTGTTCCCTCCCGGTAGACGATGTTCCGACGTTGTGATCGTTGACACTGATGAAGACTCAATGTTATCTTCAGAAGTGCCAGGCAAGCAAAACCCCCTTGTTCATTCCGATACAATCCCACTCTCTCGCTCCTGCTCTCTTTTACTGCATTAGGACAACAACGATTCATCTGTTACCTGCTGCGGTAGCTGAACCCCTTTATCCTTTGCATGACCTGTCATTGCCATAGTAAATAGATGAAACCCACTAGCATGAGTAGGAGTTGTTTGAGCCCTGTTGTGCCTACTCATTCATGCTTGTTTGTCATGCCTGCTACTGCTTAGAGTCGAGTCAGGTCTGATTCATCCGGGATGAATCAGAGGTGTGTGAACATGTCCTACGGTGTGTGAGCTAAGCGTGTGAACACGATTTGGTAAAGGTAGCGGTGAGAGGCCATGTAGGAGTACATGGTGGGTTGTCTCATTGCAGCCGTCCTCAGGAACTGAGTTCTGTGTTTGTGATCCATGATTCAGCTACTACCACGCATTGGGCCCGAAACCAATGGACCCTCTCGGCTTCTTGATCACCCTTGTCCTCTGTCCAGGAGTTGCAAGTAGTTTCTGGTGTTTGTAGTATGCTGGAGGCCGTGGGCAGCGCTGACCGTAGGGGTGGGCTGTGATGCGGTAGGCACGTGGCACGGTGTACTGGGCGCCCGTTTGGTGTCTCGGGAACCCTGTTCACATCGTTTGGGGCTGTGAGCGAAACTCCGGCCGGATCTCCTCATGGATGGAACCCGAATAGGCGATAAACCTGGACTAGAGACTTAGGTGATTAGGTAGGTCGTGGCCGACACCCACGTTGGGCTTCCGCTTGAAGGTTGCCGAGTACATGTCGTGTAAACGGCGGTAAGTGGTGAGAGCGTGTGTGAAGAAGTACACCCCTGCAGGGTTAATATGATCTATTCGAATAGCCGTGTCCGCGGAAAAGGACTTCTGGGTTGCTTATATCAGTTCATAGACAAGTGAAAGTGGATACTCTAAAATACGCAAGATAAGCGTGAGTGCTATGGATGGCGTTCTCGTAGGGAGACGGGAGCGGATCCATAGTGGTTTATTGATATGGTGAATATGTGGACTCGTGTGCGCCACCTCAAAAGAGTTACTCGCAGTCGTAGTTCAGGATAGCCACCGAGTCAAAGCTGGCTTGCTGCAGTTAAACCCCACCATCCCCTTGTTGATAATGATGCATATGTAGATAGCTCTGATGTAAGTCTTGCTGGGTACATTTGTACTCACGTTTGCCTATTTATGTTTTTGCAGAGAGACTTCGGTCTCGCTAGTAGTTTCGTGTGGACTTCGACGTTTAGCTTGTTACCTCAGCTACGATCTTGTGCCTCGGCAGGATTTGGTAGATAGTCAGGCTTCTCAGCCTTTTTCATTTATAGATGTATGTACTCAGACATGATAGCCTCCGCTTGTGCTTGATTTGTATGCTCTGAATGTTGGGTCATGAGACCCATGTTTGTAATATCTCGCTCCTCGGAGCCTATTGAATAGATTACTTGAGTCATAGAGTCATGTTGTGATGCCATGTTGTATTTGCACATATCGAGCATATTGTGTGTATGTTATTGAAATGCTTGGTATGTGTGGGATCTGACCATCTAGTTGTTTATCTTTAGTAGCCTCTCTTACGGGGAAATGTCTCCTAGTGTTTCCACCGAGCCATGGTAGCTTGCTACTGCTCCGGAACACTTAGGCTGGCCGGCATGTGTCCTTCTTCGTTCCTGTGTCTGTCCCTTCGGGGAAATGTCACGCGGTGAATACCGGAGTCCTGTTAGCCCGCTACAGCCCGGTTCACCGGAGTCCTTCTAGCCCAGTGCTACAGCCTGGATTCACTCGCTGATGACCGACACGTTCGATGCTGGGTCATGGATGCCTGTCCCTGTAAGTCTGTGCCGCTTTGGGTTTACGACTAGCCATGTCAGCCCGGGCTCCTTATCATATGGATGCTAGCGACACTGTCATATACGTGTGCCAAAAGGCGCAAACGGTCCCGGGCAAAGGTAAGGCGACACCCGTGGGAATACCGTGCGTGAGGCCGCAAAGTGATATGAGGTGTTACATGCTAGATCGATGTGGCATTGAGTCGGGGTCCTGACAGCGTTGGTATCAGAGCTTGACTGCCTGTAGGATTACCAAGCCAAACTGGTCGAAGTTGAGTCTAGAAATTCTTTAGTTATATAAGGGAATTGATTGTGGGATGGAACGTAAGGCTCTTTTTACTCCTTATACCTCATGCCCACTGATCTGAGTCATCTTATCCTTCCTACGGGGATTAAGAACTAGACTATCTCTTCTTTCTATCAGGATCACGTGTTACTAATCCGTAGACTTATAAGATTGTTGGATTAAGCTTGAGTTCAGTTCCTACTACTTCCGTATGTTAATTGTTGATCTCGAAACCTTAATATTGTGCTTCTGAGTGGTTATGCCACCATTTTTGTGAATGTCTCAAATCTTTTCTGAGCATTTACAGCCGTTATGCTGTCCGAGTCATCCCAGGTTTCTAAATAGTTTGAAGCAATTGCAAAATCCTTTCCCTCTGGTTTCGATGTTCCTTTATGCCAGCTCAATCACACTAATTGTTGGGTTGAGGTAATTTATTGCCCTGACATATATGTTGGAGCTATTATTATGACCCTAAGTGCTTAGGGGATCATCTAGTGGTCTAGCCATGATTTGTGTCCTAGTGTGAAGATTCTGGCCTTTATTCTCGGAAGCATCCCGTGATGCTACTTAGTAGTAGGTATTCTACTCCTGGGTTTTGAACCCGAGATTCACCCTACTTACTTCATGTCGATAGTGTTTGCTAGTTCCTTTAGGATATTAGTAACTTTGCGATAGTCCTCGAAGTCCGTGGTATCTTCTTCTTCCAAATACCATGAACTACTTATGGCAGATGTTTATTGGATCAAAAAAAAATCACAATTAGAGTACTCTTGAGGAGTTCTCCATTCATAAATCGTGACTCTGCCAGTTCTACCTTTCTGCATGGGTTATCCGGAAGAAATATGTTGAACTTGGTTCGACATACTAATCTATGCATCCACAACTCAGAAAGTTATATGTTCCTTTGAGTTGTTCTCTTTAGTTGCATTCTGACCCTCGTCTATCAATTGATAGTCAAGAGTATGCGTGCGTTCGTTCATCGATGCCTATGACTCTTGTGGTCTGTCAAGCCATTCTATTCCGGAATGACTAGGAGAAACAAACTCCAGTACCTCTTCCATATCTAGGATTGGGTCAAAGTAGTTGTATTCCGCAGATCAAATGCCAATCCAGCTTTTGGTTCTGCTCTACCTTGGAGTATTACATATTTTATATCGAGATTGTTATAGGAATTGCACACCATCCTATGAACTCTTGGTACAACGACACGTCTTGCCATCATTGTTCATTCCTCGGTTCCGTGTTGTCGCAACCGGAATGTCGACAAGTGAATCGTGATGTGTGAAATCAATACCCCTAGCAACCTTGTTGCTTGGTAGTTAATGGACAATAATCTTATTCTTAGCGTGTTGGTTTTTGAATCATCCTTCTAAGATTGATCGTGCTACCTAGTCCTTATTTCCTGGTGCACTCTTTGATTGATGAGTAGGATCTTGTCAAGTCCTCACTCATTTGATCGTATCGTCTTGCCCTCAAAAGCGAGATTGTTCTCGAGCTTAGTAACATATCGGTGGTTCGTGATTTTCCGAAGATCTTTTCGGAAGTACTACCAGGTCGTCACCTGACCGTTATGTTGAGCCCGTGATCAAGTTGGTTTCTTATGAACCACCTTCTTTCCAAGAATCGGTGTTAGATATCCCTGAGCTAGTTGGTTAAGCTGGACAACAACTTGGAGAGTTGGAAGATAAAAACTTGTCTGACTTAGTTCGTTCCAAAGGGATATTCTTGTGTAGTGTGTGTTGAAGAAAGATGATATCTTCATCGATTGGTCCCTGTGATCAGTTGCTGGACCTACTATCTTATCAATCCTTTGATTTGAGTGTAGGCTATCGTCAAATCAAATTAGTACCAACGATATTCGTAATGTTGTCTTACTCGTGGTTGATCCCTCGAGCATACACCATTATATCTTTTTGGTCTGACCAATGCTATCACCTTGTTCACTTAACTATGGAATTCCTTTTAAAAGGAAACCCAGATGAATTGTTGTTGAGCCCATTGACAACATCCTTATCTCCTCCATGATTTGTTGAACATTAAGCTAGTGTTGGAAACTTTTGAAAGCATTTCTTCATGCTAGTTCATGAAGCATGTGTTTGGATGAAGGTAGTGACTTCCTTTAATTCATGTGCATCTGTTGCAAGTTGCCGCCGTGGATTCGAGAAAGTCAATGTTGTTTCCTTTGGAATCATCCCAAATCAGTCATGCATACGTGCGAAAGTATTCTGTGGTTCGGAGACTTGCAACCTCCATTCCATATGCGTTCCGTAGCACCCCAAGCCACTGACTGATTTGTTCGAGAAAAGGAGTTAAGTGTTAATCCATGGTAATGCACAAGACTTCGATACCCTCGTTGATGGTTCCCCCTCCTGAACTCGGTAGTGTTTTATTATAAGACTACTATGTGGTCATGCTTGTCTGGGACAACGTGTTCACATGTTTGTAGCAGAAACAGCTCATGTTTTGGGGCTTACTATCGTAGTTCATTCCCCGAGAATCTCGCAACGTCATCTCGTCGATTTGTGTTGCAAACTTTCGTTTTTCTTCCTAGACTCAATGAGTCTGGAATATCCTGACACCAACCAGATCTGAATCTCAGGCAGATATGATGGTTGGAACATTTCCCCAAGAACTATAATATGGGTCTCCCGATAACCGGTAAGGTGGATGTCGCGGCCAACACACCCATCCGGTAGACCTATTATTATAGTATCTTGTTTGAGGAAGTTGGCCACCTCCCCATAAGGATTTCGTAGGATTTACCTCCCTAGTTGTTCCTTATGGATTCTTGTGCTCCCGAAGTCCGACCTTTACTTGATGTTCTAGATACCAGACCGTTTCTATGAATGGGTTACACTAGCACATCAAGGAGAACATTAGAAGCGGAGTGCTAAATGTCTCTCGGTCGATCATCCAGATTTTGTTCCTTGGCTTCGCTAAGGTGAAATCTGAGAAGGTGTTATCTTCCTTTGCATCTGCATCTTCCATCACCATTCATCATGGTAGTGAGTTGTGTTACCGGACCCTTGACACGGATGTTGGTAAAACCTTGATGATTGTGGAAATGCTCAAGTTCTTGAGAGCACGCACAAGCGCTACGTGTTATCATCGGCACTAACCGGGTTTGCTCTCAGTTTCCTCGGCAATGCTATGACCTATTCAAACAGCGAATTCACTCTCTATTGTTGGGTTCTTCCCCAGTTACTAGAATCATTCCCAGCATTGCATTTTGTTCCCAGCTTGCACCGCCAATGTGCCACTCTACCATGGGTCCTTTCCATTTCCGGTGATAAGCAAAAATCATCCATTGCGTTGTCTTCAACAAGGTAATCCACATCATCCAAGTCCGAATATGCCATCCTACCGACCCCCTCCAAATGATCGCTTGTGATTGCCTTAGGCTGGTACAAAGAGTTTCAATGATCTTTGAATCAAAGGTAATTCTTTTTGCCACTTAAGGGGATATATCTACGAGTCACCTTCCCTAAGGTGCATCGTTATGGTATCATGGCAACTCAACTCCTCGCTACGTTGACAACCGTTCACCACCTTCTTAGGTGTGGAATCGTTGTCTACCTAGTGAACCCTCGTCATCCGTTTCTTTCCACCCCTCTCGATGTGTATCTCGTGTCTCAACCCGAGAGATGGTCCTATGTCTCATTCCGTGAGTTGTTCGATCTTCAAGAAGATCGACCCTTCTAGAGTCTCCTTCTTCCCTCCATGTCATGTTGACAGGATTTCTCAGAGCAAGACTTCAAGACAATAATGGTGTTCAAATCAACGTTCAACTGAAGTGCACCCTGGATCGTGAAGATTGTACTAGTTTGCGTTTCCCCTTCATCCTACCCTACGCTTGAATCTCGAGACGAGATTCTTGTTTAGTGGGGGTGAGTTGTCACATCCCTAGCTGCTGGTAGTGCTCTAGGCTAGCTTCATGTTTGCATCATGTTTAAATGTTGCCTAAAATTGAAATGGGGATGTTCAAACCCTAGCATTAAATCAACTCAACTAGGGTGAATTAAAATCTTTTCAATAAACCCAAAAGGTTCCTAAGAAAAGTTCATGATTTCTGGTTAAGGTGGAAACCTCTGCCAAAAATGATGATTATATTCTTAGGTCATTTTTGGATTTTTGAATTAAATCATATTGTATTTGACTTTGGGCATTTAAATACTATAAATAATTTAAATGCTCAAATAAATGTTGGAAATTGATAAGGGTCACTGAAATAATTCAGAAAGTACCCATAATTATTTCCAGGATTTTATAAAATGATTTGATATTTTAAAACAAATCAAAAACAAATTGCAGAAATAGAAAAATATAAAACAGAATAGAAATAAAAGAGAGGAGAGAAACCTTACCTGGCGCTCACCTGGTCCAGCAGCACGGCCCAGCCCGCCACCGCTACTCCCCTGTCGTCTTCCTCCTCGCCAGAAGGACGCGGACACCGCGACGCCGCCGTGCGCGCCACCTCCACCCTGCTCTGGCCACCTCCTGCTTCCTCCCCGAGCCCTCTGGTGACGCCACGCACTTCCCCTCGCCCCCTGCACCTCCCCTCTCTCCCCCTGGACCCCATTCCCTCCTCTGTTTCCCTCTCGCGCACAGCACCGAGCGGAGCTCGCCGCCATCGTCGCCGTACCCATGGCCACCGGCCACCCCTAGCCTCACCGACGCCCCAGGAAGCTCCGCGGGTCCTCCCTCTACCTCCTCAACGAGCCACGAGGCCCCGGACGTGCCGCATCGCCGCCATCGACGTTGTCTTCTACCTCGGACCCGCCGGCCGTCTTCGTCAAATTCGTCGGCTCCGGTGCCTCCCCGAGCTCGCCGAGGCCACCACTGCACCCGCTGTGAGCTCCTGTGCTGATTCCCCCTCTTCCCGTGCCCCACCTCCCTCTCTAGCTAGCCCCACCACTTTGCCCGAGAATCTCTCGCCGCCGGCCATGGCGTGGCCGTGGCCACAGCCACCCCAGCTCGTATCCGAGGCCACGGTCGTGCTCACCGTGATCTCAGGAGTCCGTAGCACGCCCCAGCTCCTTCTGCCGTGCTCCCTAACCCCGACCCCGAGATTGCCCGAGCTGCTGCCGCCGCCAAACCTCGTCGCCGACCACTTTTCCGGCCACCCCAGCACCTGTCACCGCCACCACTAGATGCGCGCCACTGCGCGCGTTCGAATGCAACAAACCACGGCCGAAACGATGCCATGTGGCTCGTTTCCGAGCCCTCCGCCGCGTCTGGACTCGCCGGCGGCTAAACGCCGGCGACCGCTGACCCGATGACCGGCGTGGGTTGACCCCACTGCCAGGTTTGACCCCCCCTCTCTCGCACTGACCTGCGGGCCCGCCCGGCTAATTAGGCTAGGATTATTGTTAACTAAATATTAGTTAGTTTAATAGACACTGACAATGGGCCCCAGGCCACTAACTAAATTAGATTAGTTAGGTTAGTCACTGACCAGTGGACCCCACTGGTCAGGTTTGACCGGACTGTGCCACGTTGACCTGCTGACGTCATCGTGACGTCAGTATGACGCAGTAATACTTTCTGAATTTATTTTTATATAAGAAATTTCAGAAAATGCCTAAAACTTCTAAAAATCATAGAAAATTAACCGTAACTCCAAATTAAATAATTTATATATGAAAAATTATCAGAAAAATTCAAGGAATCCATCTGTACCCTTTTCATGCATGTTAGACCAACTTATAGGTGCTGTTTAGCACAAATCAATTAAAGGGCATTTATTTAATCACATATGGAGTTTGAATTTGAATTTTATATTCAAACCAACTTCATTTAATCTGTTGCTAGTTGCATTAGCCCAAAACACATTCATTTTGCCATGTCATGATCATGCATCATATTGTGCATTGCATTGATCGTGTTTTTCTGTATTTGCCGGTAATTGTCCCCTCTCGATAGACGTGTACCGATGATGTGATCGTTGACACTGATGAAGACTCAATGTTATCTTCAGAAGTGCCAGGCAAGCAAAACCCCCTTGTTCATTCCGATACAATCCTACTCTCTCGCTCCTGCTCTCTTTTACTGCATTAGGACAACAACGACATATTTGTTACTTGCTGCGGTAGCTGAACCCCTTTATCCTTTGCATGACCTGTCATTGCCACAGTAAATAGATGAAACCCACTAGCATGAGTAGGAGTTGTTTGAGCCCTGATGTGCCTACTCATTCATGCTTGTTTGTCATGCCTGCTACTGCTTAGAGTTGAGTCAGGTCTGATTCATCGGGGATGAATCAGAGGCGTGTGAACCTGTCCTACTGTGTGTGAGCTAAGTGTGTGAACACGATTTGGTAAAGGTAGCGGTGAGAGGCCATGTAGGAGTACATGGTGGGTTGTCTCATTGCAGCCGTCCTCAGGAACTGAGTTCTGTGTTTGTGATCCATGATTCAGCTACTACCACGCATTGGGCCCGAAACCAATGGACCCTCTCGGCTTCTTGATCACCCTTGTCCTCTGTCCAGGAGTTGCAAGTAGTTTCTTGTGTTTGTAGTATGCTGGAGGCCGTGGGCAGCGCTGACCGTAGGGGTGGGCTGTGATGCGGTAGGCACGTGGCACGGTGTACCGGGCGCCCGTTTGGTGTCTCGGGAACCCTGTTCACATCGTTTGGGGCTGTGAGCGAAACTCCGGCCGGATCTCCTCATGGATGGAACCCGAATAGGCGATAAACCTGGACTAGAGACTTGAGTGTTTAGGTAGGCCATGGCCGACACCCACGTTGGGCTTCCGCTTGAAGGTTGCCGAGTACATGTCGTGTAAACGGCGGTAAGTGGTGAGAGCGTGTGTGAAGAAGTACACCCCTGCAGGGTTAATATGATCTATTCGAATAGCCGTGTCCGCGGAAAAGGACTTCTGGGTTGCTTATATCAGTTCATAGACAAGTGAAAGTGGATACCCTAAAATACGCAAGATAAGCGTGAGTGCTATGGATGGCGTTCTCGTAGGGAGACGGGAGCGGTTCCATAGTGGTGTATTGATATGGTGAATATGTGGACTCGTGTGCGCCACCTCAAAAGAGTCGCTTGCAGTCGTAGTTTAGGATAGCCACCGAGTCAAAGCTGGCTTGCTGCAGTTAAACCCCACCATCCCCTTTGTTGATAATGATGCATATGTAGTTAGTTCTGATGTAAGTCTTGCTGGGTACATTTGTACTCACGTTTGCCTATTTTATGTTTTTGCAGAGAGACTTCAGTCTCACTAGTAGTTCCACGTGGACTTCGACGTTTAGCTTGTTACCTCAGCTACGATCTTGTGCCCCGGCAGGATCTGGTAGATAGTCAGGCTTCTCAGCCTTTTTCAGTTATAGATGTCTGTACCCAGACATGATAGCTTCCGCTTGTGCTTTGACTTGTATGCTCTGATTGTTGGGTCATAAGACCCATGTTTGTAATATCTCGCTCCTTGGAGCCTATTGAATAAAATACTTGAGTCGTAGAGTCATGTTGTGATGCCATGTTGTATTTGCACATATCGAGCATATTGTGTGTATGTTATTGAAATGCTTGGTATGTGTGGGATCTGACCATTTAGTTGTTTATCTTTAGTAGCCTCTCTTACGGGGAAATGTCTCCTAGTGTTTCCACCGAGCCATGGTAGCTTGCTACTGCTCCGGAACACTTAAGCTGGCCGGCATGTGTCCTTCTTCGTTCCTGTGTCTGTCCCTTCGGGGAAATGTCACGCGATGAATACCGGAGTCCTGTTAGCCCGCTACAGCCCGGTTCACCGGAGTCCTGCTAGCCCAGTGCTACAGCCTGGATTCACTCGCTGATGACCGACACGTTCGATGCTGGGTCATGGATGCCTGTCCCTGTAAGTCTGTGCCACTTTGGGTTTACGACTAGCCATGTCAGCCCGGGCTCCTTATCATATGGATGCTAGCGACACTGTCATATACGTGTGCCAAAAGGCGCAAACGGTCCCGGGCAAAGGTAAGGCGACACCCGTGGGAATACCGTGCGTGAGGCCGCAAAGTGATATGAGGTGTTACATGCTAGATCGATGTGGCATTGAGTCGGGGTCCTGACAGCGTTGGTATCAGAGCTTGACTACCTGTAGGATTACCAAGCCAAACTGGTCGAAGTTGAGTCTAGAAATTCTTTGGTTATATAAGGGAATTGATTGTGGGATGGAACGTAAGGCTCTTTTTACTCCTTATACCTCATGGCCTTCTGATCTGAGTCATCATCTTCTCTTCTATGGGGATTAAGAACTAGGTTATCTCTTCTTTCCATCAGGATCACGTGTTACTAATCCGTAGACTTATAGAATTGTTGGAATTAAGCCTCGTTTCAGATCCTATTACTTCCGTATGTTAATTGTTGATCTCGAGACCTTGATGTGTGGGCCCAGGCGCCTGCCTAATTAGTGTTAGGTTAGTTAGTGTTAATTAACTTAGTTAATTAGGTGAGCCACTGACATGCGGGCCCCGCCCGGCTAACTAAGTTAGTTAGGGCTAATCATATTTAGGTTAGTCACTGACCAGTGGGCCCAATCCAGTTAGTTAGGGCTAACTAACTTGGTTAGTTGACTGGGTCACTGACCAGTGGGTCCCACTGGTCAGGTTTGACCTGGTCGACGCCTTTGACCTGCTGACGTCACCCCGGCGTCATGCTGACGCAGTATATGCTTCTGGGATTTTAAATAAGTCAGAAATGATTTATTTATTTTCAGAATATGCCCTAAACTTCAATAAATCATAGAAATTCAACCGTAACTCCAAATTAAATAATTTATATATGAAAAATTATCAGAAAAATTCAAGGAATCCATCTGTACCATTTTCATGCATGTTAGAACAACTTATAACTGCTGTTTAGCACAAATTAATTAATGGCATTTGAATAATCACATATGGAGTTTGAATTTGAATCTTGTATTCAAACCAACTTCATTTAATCTGTTGCTAGTTGCATTAGCTCAAAACACATTCATATTGCCATGTCATAGCATGCATCATTTTGTGCATTGCATTGATTGTGTTCTTCTTTGTTGCCGGTATCTGTTCCCTCCCGGTAGACGATGTTCCGACGTTGTGATCGTTGACACTGATGAAGACTCAATGTTATCTTCAGAAGTGCCAGGCAAGCAAAACCCCCTTGTTCATTCCGATACAATCCCACTCTCTCGCTCCTGCTCTCTTTTACTGCATTAGGACAACAACGATTCATCTGTTACCTGCTGCGGTAGCTGAACCCCTTTATCCTTTGCATGACCTGTCATTGCCATAGTAAATAGATGAAACCCACTAGCATGAGTAGGAGTTGTTTGAGCCCTGTTGTGCCTACTCATTCATGCTTGTTTGTCATGCCTGCTACTGCTTAGAGTCGAGTCAGGTCTGATTCATCCGGGATGAATCAGAGGTGTGTGAACATGTCCTACGGTGTGTGAGCTAAGCGTGTGAACACGATTTGGTAAAGGTAGCGGTGAGAGGCCATGTAGGAGTACATGGTGGGTTGTCTCATTGCAGCCGTCCTCAGGAACTGAGTTCTGTGTTTGTGATCCATGATTCAGCTACTACCACGCATTGGGCCCGAAACCAATGGACCCTCTCGGCTTCTTGATCACCCTTGTCCTCTGTCCAGGAGTTGCAAGTAGTTTCTGGTGTTTGTAGTATGCTGGAGGCCGTGGGCAGCGCTGACCGTAGGGGTGGGCTGTGATGCGGTAGGCACGTGGCACGGTGTACTGGGCGCCCGTTTGGTGTCTCGGGAACCCTGTTCACATCGTTTGGGGCTGTGAGCGAAACTCCGGCCGGATCTCCTCATGGATGGAACCCGAATAGGCGATAAACCTGGACTAGAGACTTAGGTGATTAGGTAGGTCGTGGCCGACACCCACGTTGGGCTTCCGCTTGAAGGTTGCCGAGTACATGTCGTGTAAACGGCGGTAAGTGGTGAGAGCGTGTGTGAAGAAGTACACCCCTGCAGGGTTAATATGATCTATTCGAATAGCCGTGTCCGCGGAAAAGGACTTCTGGGTTGCTTATATCAGTTCATAGACAAGTGAAAGTGGATACTCTAAAATACGCAAGATAAGCGTGAGTGCTATGGATGGCGTTCTCGTAGGGAGACGGGAGCGGATCCATAGTGGTGTATTGATATGGTGAATATGTGGACTCGTGTGCGCCACCTCAAAAGAGTTACTCGCAGTCGTAGTTCAGGATAGCCACCGAGTCAAAGCTGGCTTGCTGCAGTTAAACCCCACCATCCCCTTGTTGATAATGATGCATATGTAGATAGCTCTGATGTAAGTCTTGCTGGGTACATTTGTACTCACGTTTGCCTATTTATGTTTTTGCAGAGAGACTTCGGTCTCGCTAGTAGTTTCGCGTGGACTTCGACGTTTAGCTTGTTACCTCAGCTACGATCTTGTGCCTCGGCAGGATTTGGTAGATAGTCAGGCTTCTCAGCCTTTTTCATTTATAGATGTCTGTACTCAGACATGATAGCCTCCGCTTGTGCTTGATTTGTATGCTCTGAATGTTGGGTCATGAGACCCATGTTTGTAATATCTCGCTCCTCGGAGCCTATTGAATAGATTACTTGAGTCATAGAGTCATGTTGTGATGCCATGTTGTATTTGCACATATCGAGCATATTGTGTGTATGTTATTGAAATGCTTGGTATGTGTGGGATCTGACCATCTAGTTGTTTATCTTTAGTAGCCTATCTTACGGGGAAATGTCTCCTAGTGTTTCCACCGAGCCATGGTAGCTTGCTACTGCTCCGGAACACTTAGGCTGGCCGGCATGTGTCCTTCTTCGTTCCTGTGTCTGTCCCTTCGGGGAAATGTCACGCGGTGAATACCGGAGTCCTGTTAGCCCGCTACAGCCCGGTTCACCGGAGTCCTGCTAGCCCAGTGCTACAGCCTGGATTCACTCGCTGATGACCGACACGTTCGATGCTGGGTCATGGATGCCTGTCCCTGTAAGTCTGTGCCGCTTTGGGTTTACGACTAGCCATGTCAGCCCGGGCTCCTTATCATATGGATGCTAGCGACACTGTCATATACGTGTGCCAAAAGGCGCAAACGGTCCCGGGCAAAGGTAAGGCGACACCCGTGGGAATACCGTGCGTGAGGCCGCAAAGTGATATGAGGTGTTACATGCTAGATCGATGTGGCATTGAGTCGGGGTCCTGACAGATGGGTTCTCGGAGGTAGACAACTGGCTCGACAGCAGTAGCTTGCCGACGCAGCGGGCTCCTTCACCGGAGCGATCCCCTTCGCCCCCTTCACCGCCGGAGTGGGACACTGAGCGCTGTGCGGCGACGGCCCTAGCATGCAAGATCAGGGCTTCCGACGTGGGAGAAGGCCATCAGTGGGCTTCAGGGTTCGGCGACGTGTGGTAAGATTTCTTCCTCGTCCACCCCCCTCCACCCTCTCTTCCATGTTACTGTCTTCACTGGATTGTGATTTTAGGGCTACAAATAGTTCATATTTATGTTTGTTAATGGGCTGTTAGATTTTAGTAGATTTTAGGGTTGTTAGATTTTAGGAGATTTTAGGGATGTTTCATTTTAGGGCTTTGTTTACTAAAGATTATTGTTTGTTTACTCAAGTGTTGTAGCTGATATACTGTATAACATGTTACAATAGGAATTATAGCTCTGGGTTTATGGTTTTATGCATGAATGCTTTGTTTACTCCTTATTAATTACACTTAATTGTTGTCCTGTAAATTATGTGCAAGCTTTGATAGTGCTAATATCTTGTCTGAATAACATGTTACATTATTAAAACTTAATCAATCAAGCACTAATTCTTGTCAATTTTGTGTAGTTTGGATGATGAGATATGGGAAATAAGGTACCATTTTCAAGGGAGAGACAACTTGGAAAGGACCATCTCTTTGTCAAAAATTACTTATATTAACATGTTAGCACTGCTAGAGACGGAAGAGGGATATACTGAAGCTGACTACATGTTCTATATGAAAGAAGAGGGAAAGGGGGCAGTAGGGATGCAGGTTATTGACAGTGAAGAGAGTGTGGAGGAGATGCTAGACCATTATGCTAAGCAGAAGGTGCTCAACATAACTGTAATTAAGGCTAATGAGCCTAATCCATGAGATTTTAACAGGGCAAATATTATGGAGGAACAAGTACCTATAAATAATGTGGGGGATTCCAACATTACTTCTATAGATGAGGCAGGAGTATTGTTCCCTATTTCTGTTGAAGACCCAGTTGAGGAGCTGTATGTTGTGCCTATTGCGGTTGTAGAGCCAGGTGAAGAGGATGCTTACATTAACACACAACAGAGCATGAATTTGAAAAAGCAAAGGGCAAAGTGAAATTACAAGAAGATGTTGGCCCCTCTGACGATGAAGGGTTTGTTGATTTGAACTGGTGTGAGTACAAGGAGGAAGAGCATGACATAGGTAATGAGGAGGAAGATGAAATCATTGAGAAGTTGAAGCAGAAAAGGAAACAGAGAGAGGATCCTATGCATCACTTTGAAGGAGACACATAAGTGGAAGAGATGTGTCCAGAGGCGGAGGACTCAGACACAGAACCCGAGACACCACTTCCTCAAACACAGAACCTCAAAGATATTGCCTTAGACATATCTATGCAAATTTCCAGTCAGCAGGCTTCAGGAGTGAGGAGTTGAAGAAGAATATGGACAATGATGCATGTTCATACACCAAGAATGGTTTTGAGGCTGCAATGAATGAACTGAAAAAGGAGGATGAAGATGCTTGGAAGTGGATTTGTAATATCCCTAAAGAGACTTGGGCAAGGCATGCTGTGGATCACACATGCAAGACAGACCTAGTAGTTAACAATCTTAGTGAAATATTTAACAAGATGATACTAGATGTGAGGAACAAGCCAGTAAGGAGCCGTGTTGATGGATTCAGAACTAAGTTGATGGTTAAGTACCAAGCAGTTAGAGAGAAGAGTGAGAAGAGTAAGTGGGAGATAACACCCACTTATATGGAGAAGTTGGAGGAGTCAAAGAAGTACTCTAGGCAGTGCACTGCATACATGGCAAGTCCTGGTATTTGGCAAGTCACTAGTGGGGAGTCTACCTACTGTGTGAACCTTGATAAGTGGACCTGTGACTGCAAGAAATGGGACCCATGTGGTTGGCCATGTAACCATGCAGTTTCTACCATTACAAGAGTGAAGGGACAGCCAGACGACTCTGTGCATGAGTTCTTCAAAAAACCATTGTATAAGGAAACATACAAGCACATCATCTATCCTGTACCAGGGCCTGACTGTTGGCCTAGGACAGCAACTGCTGACATAGATCCACCAGTGTTCAAAGAGAAGAAGGGAAGGAAGCAAACAACTAAGAGGAAGGGGCAATTTGAGGTCCCAACAAAGAAGGATACATCAAGGATGGCTATCACCTGCAGCAACTGCAAGATGCAGAAACATAGGTACACCTACTGCCTTCAGCCCCTGAAGCCTCATCTTCAGGCAAGAAAGGACAAGCACAAGGTATGGAATATGCACATTGTTGTCATTGTTTTCAACTTACATTGTTGCCTCACCAGTTTTCATTGTTTTAATCATTTGATTGCTTCATCCTAATTGTTGGGCTATGATATGTGCTCTCTTAGACAACCAGAACTCACTACCATGAAGCTGGGGGAAGTTCTAGTGCTACTGCCCAGCCTGCAACAAGTGCACCACCTGCTGCAACTACTAAGGGAAGAAGAACAACTTCTTATGGTCCTGCCCAGCCTACTACATCTACCAGGGGAAGAAAAACAACTACTGCTTCTATTGGTCCTGCCCAGCCTGCTGCTTCTACAAGGCCAAGAAGAACAACTGCTGCTTCTAGAAGGGCAAGCATCACAAATGATGCTTCTACTACTCCTTCCCAGGCTGCCACAAGAGCTTCAGGTTCAAGAAATGCACCCAGCAGGAGAGGTGGAAAGCCCTACATGGCACCTAGGGCTGCAACTACAACAGAAGGAGCAACAGTAGATTCCAAAGGAAGAGGTTCCAGAGCACCAGGATGAGGGGTTACTTTTATGCCAGTGGCAACTAGTCAGTGCACAATTTGGTTGTTGTCTTTTGAACTACCTGCCTTAAGTATTTCTAAATTTTAGAAACTATGCCTGAGAACTGCTATGTGTAATCAGTATTTAGCTTGAGAACTTGTTTGTGTTAGCTTGAGAACTGCTATGTGTCAGTAATCAGTATTTAGCCAGTGGCAACTATTATGGCTGAGAACTATTATGGTCCAGAACATGTTTGTGTGATCAACAATTTACTTGTTTGATTTGATGCTTTTTCTGTTCTACAAGAACTGGTGGTTTTGTCGAGCCCAAGCCACCCTAAAGCCTAAATGATAGGTTTAGTGGCTTTGTTGAGCCCAAGCCACCCTAAAGCCTAAATGATAGGTTTAGTGGCTTTGTCGAGCCCAAGCCACCCTAAAGCCTAAATGATAGGTTTAGTGGCTTTGTCGAGCCCAAGCCACCCTAAAGCCTAAATGATAGGTTTAGTGGTTTTGTCGAGCCCGAGCCATCTTCAAGACTAAATGGTGGTTTGGGTGGTTTTGTCGAGCCCAAGCCACTCTAAAGACTAATTCAGTGGTTTAGTTGGCTTTGTCGAGCCCGATCCACCCT
>NC_057803.1:696050696-696056823 GCF_018294505.1 Triticum aestivum
CCGATCCACTCTAAAGACTAATTCAGTGCTTTAGTTGGCTTTGTCGAGCCCGATCTACCCTAAAGACTAATTGAGTGGTTTAGTTGGCTTTGTCGAGCCCGATCCACCCTAAAGACTAATTCAGTGCTTTAGTTGGCTTTGTCGAGCCCGATCCACCCTAAACACTAAATCAGTGCTTTAGTTGGCTTTGTCGAGCCCGATCCACCCTAAACACTAAATCAGTGCTTTAGGTGGTGAGTACACTATGCATTTTTTTATTTGTGGTTTATGTGATCAACAATTTACCTTTTGAAGAAAGCTAACAACATTACATAACTGGGGTAGTTTTGCAGCTAGTCATTACATACATTACATAACTTAACTGGAGGTAGTTTTGCAGATAATCATTACAATCATTACATAACTAGGGGATTCCCAAAATATACAACCCCAAGGCCACATATTATCTTAACATAACTGAGGTGATGAACATCATTGTTCACTCATCAAGGATTGACTTGATCTTGGAAAGCTTGTCCTTGTTGCCATGACCAGCTTTCATAAGATCACCCACCAGAAACTCCAGCTTCTTCTTCTCCTCTATCAGCTAGTCCCTCTCTTCCTTGAAGTCACCCCTCTCCTTCCTGGTGTTCCTAATGATCTCTCCCTGAGATCTAAGAATGCACTTCATCTCCTTGTGCTCCTGAGCCAGCTTCTCCATCTCCTTTATCTTGCCAATGGCATCACTCTCCTTCTCCTTGCTGATAGCTAGCTTCTCCATGTCCTTGTCCACATCCATCTGCTTCTGCTTGAACTCTTCCTCACTCATGACCCTGTTGTTCTGATCTTCCCAATCAAACATCTTGGTGACATCCTCAACCAGCTGACTGTACTGATCCCCAAGTGTATCCAACCCCTTGTTCACCTTCTCCAACTCTTTCTTATACTTCTCATGGTCAATCATTCTGCCATGGTTCTCCTCATGAAACATCTCCCATATCTTCTCCAAACATCTTTGCAGAATAGAAGGCCATGGGGCATCAACCCACTGAGCAACTCCACAGTCAATACCATCCTGCATCAAGTATTAGAAAATAAATATGCTAACTTCAAGAAGAAAATAGATGAGATATTCAGTGATTCAGTTAGACTTGCAGATACAGCAGACATTCAGGAAACTTGAAGTTCAAGCTAAGCTTATATGACAAGAGCAATACTACCATTAACTGAATTGCAAAATCACTGTTAAAAACATGTTCAAAACAAGTTTTGGTCAACTGAACCTGCAACAAACTACATTAGTTCATTCAGTACCACGGTCCAAATAGTGATAATCCCCTCAATTTATTGACAGAAATTGATGCTTGCATCTGCAGCTCTACCACAGTCCAAAACATGTTTCATTTACTTAATTTACTGACATAAATTGATGCTTCCATCTACAGACAGTACAAATCATGTTTCATTAACTGAATTTACTGACATAATTTGATTCTTGCATCTGCAGACAGTCCAAATCATGTTTCATTAACTGAATTTACTGACATAATTTGATTCTTGCATCTGCAGACAGTCCAAATCATGTTTCATTAACTGAATTTACTGACATCAATTCCAAACATCTGCAGACTAACTACCACTAACTACCACCAACACATACCCTAGTTGGATAACACTGACCTGAGGAACAACACATCCATAGAACCTCCTCCCAGTGTCCTTTCCTTCAAGTGCGACATATTTCATGCATGGGGCCAAGTGCAGCCTACATGTGATGCTTGCAT
Organism: Triticum aestivum; assembly: GCF_018294505.1. Classification (NCBI taxonomy): domain Eukaryota; kingdom Viridiplantae; phylum Streptophyta; class Magnoliopsida; order Poales; family Poaceae; genus Triticum; species Triticum aestivum. The sequence goes on from NC_057803.1 coordinate 696,052,460, forward strand.
CTGCAGCTCTACCACAGAAGGATGCATCTATAGTGGTGCCACGATTCGCCTACATTGTAGCACAGTAATGAACCTCAGAACAAAGAGTAACTGCTCCAAACCATTGTCTCAAGTCGAAGAACACTTGAACCCTAACCTAGGTGCAAAGTAGATCTCTTACCCAGTGCTGCTCCAGCTCCATGCCGACCAGCTCCTCCTCGCTGCTCTCCTCTCCATCGTTCCACGACTGCATCTTCAACAACGGCGAGGGAACCGTGCCACCGGCGGCGGCGAAGAGCTCCGGCGGTGACAACAGGGGACGAAGCAGAGTGGAGTGGAGTGAGAGTGAGCGAGTGGAGTGGAGTGTGAGCGGCGGCGAGTGGTGGGCTCTGTTTTGTACGCGCGTGCCCTAACGGCGGTCAACCCGTGCGCCGTTTGGTTAGTCCGACGTGGCAGCTGACGGGTGGGCCTGCCATGTCAGAAATCGGTTTAGCTGCGGCCAAACGGTCATTTGTTTTTATTGAGAAAATTTACAGCAAAAGTGGTGGATTTTTGGGACGCGCTAGAAATGTGGTGGCAAACTGATGCTTAAACTTCAAATGTGGTGGTTTTTTGCAATTCACTCCTCCTATCATGCCATTCGACGTCCCGCGGCGCATGATGGTCTTCAGAAGGATGTCATTGAGGAGTGGTGGGCCTAGAATGGCCGACAAAGAGCATCGTGATTTGTGCGTTTGATGTTGATTGTTGAACTATTTGTTGTATTATTGAACTATTTGCTGTATTGAACAATAAACTATTTGTTTGAGTTGTAATAACAAAATTAAACTATTTATTGTTGATTTATTTTGTTTGTGTTTGATCTTTTTGCTTGTGTTTAAAATGCATATGTTGTTTATGCGAGAGTCGCGCGCGCTGTATTTTTGCGCTTTGCTAGAGCTACGTATGCGCGCTGCATTTCAGCACGGCTGCTGGAGCCAGTGCTGCTCGCCGCGTCAAACCAGACGATGGGCGCGCGGCAAAGTAGTTTTTAGCGCGCAGCGCGTTGGGCGGCTATTGGAGATGATCTGATTGCCTTCTGTTATAACTAATCCCTCGATCGCCTCACGACGCCATCGCCTCGCCTAACCGCATCGCCTTTTCCCTGCCCATGACGCCATCACCTCGAGTCAATGTGTCATTGTACCACCTGCAGCCGCTGCGGCCACTATGAACAGGCCAAGCAAACAACATCAAGGAGGCCACAGGGATGCCCAGTGGCAGTCGGCCTCTCCCGCTGTCCACACAACCACGACACGAATCCACCAAAGAAGGTCTCCTACAAGCCTATGCTTTAACAATTTCTAAGGGTGATGATAGGCGTCGGCGCGCCGGCCCAAATTTGAGCCGTTCACCTGCGAGCCGTCCGATTCTGCCCTTGTCAGCCGTCTGATCCTTCCCCCGCCCATCCCTTTCTTCCCCACCACACACGCGATCTGACAAAAAAACACAAGCACATGCCAGCTGCACCTCGCCACCGCGACGCTTTGGGTCGGTCACTCGTGAGCCGTACGATTCTGCCCCTGTCAGCCGTCTGATCCTTCCCCCGCCCATCCCTTTCTTCCCCACCGCGCACGAGATCTGACAAAAAAACCACAAGCACATGCCAACCGCACCTCGCCACCGCGTCACGCTGCGTGTGTCTGCCCCGTTTACCCTCGTCGTCAACAGTTGCTGCCGTGCTCCCTGTCAAAGTTCACAAAAAGAAGCTACTCGCATCACCATCAAGTTGGATCCTTGGAAAAAAATATTGGTTCCAGCAAAACAAGAAGACAATGGTACCAAAAAAGATAACGTTTCGAGCAAAAATAATCTCAGCAGTACAAATATGAGAAAGACGATTGTAGCAAATAAAAAAGGCAGTTCCAGCAAAAAAACTCAGCAGCAAACACACTAGTTGATTGCAGCAACAAAAAAATGTAGTTCCAGCAAAAAATAATGGTAGTTCCAGCAAAAAAATAGCTGGTTCCAGCAATGGTGGACCGCCGCCGTCGCCGACGCAGCACGGTCGTCGCCAGTTCCATCATTTGTCTTGCTGGTTGCAGCTCCCGGACCTACACTTGTAGCTCCGCCGCGCCGAGGTTGAGGCATCTTCCGATGGTGGTTGTTCTCTCCTATGAGCGGAGCGGAGCGCGCAGATCGTCGTCCGTGACAAGCCATCTGTTGGGGAATGGCCGCACGCGAGTAGATACTGCCCCTCGTTAGAGCTGCACGCATCGTGCTATTGGGGCAAAGCACGAGCTGCGCGTGTATCCGCGGCGAGTAGATGCTGCTCTCGCCGAAGCTGCAAGCTACCAGCAAGCATGACATGATTCCAACAAAACAAAAACATGGTTCCAGCAACAAAAAAAGCCGGTTCCAGCAAAAAAAAAAAGGCTCACCGTCGATGGTCACAGTGAAATTTCTCACCGGTCTCAGCAAAAACAAAAGGTAGTTGTAGCCATTTGATCTGCCGGTTGCAGCACCCCGGCGTGCTGAATCTAGCACGGCAGTCGTCTGTTTAGTTCCCGGCTTGTAGCTCCTCTGCCCGTCGGTTGCAGCTTCCGAAGTGGCCAGTAGCAGCTCCTCCGTCCTCCGGTTGCAGCTCCTCGTGTGGCTAGTGGTGGGGCTCGCCGGAGCAAAGATGCGACGGCGCGAGCGAGAGACAGAGGCGAGGCAGGTGAGACATGAGCGAGAGGATGAGGTTTGTGTGGATGTGCAGTTGGTGAGGATAAGGACGTGGGGTTGCTGGGATAAGGACGGGTGCCTGAGTGGTGCACGTGGGACCAATGGGCGCGTGGTGTGCGTGCGGCACTTGCGCCTGTGCACAACGATAGCGGCGCGCCCGGCCGAAAGTTTGGCCGGCGCGCCGGATACAAGCGTTTACCAATTTCTAATTATGGATTACGATCATGTCTTCATTATTACAATAGGACATTTATGATCGTCGACTAATTAGACACTATTAAGTGACATATTATTTGGCTCCGTGCATTGTAGTGTGAGTTCGACTTTATAACCGCTAAGGTTTTATCAATTTATTTAGTAATTTGGTAGATTCAAGCTAGTTTTGAATTACCAATTATTTCTTTAAATTTTGGCACCTCATGTCACCTAGTATAAGGCATGCATCATGCAATTAAAATTACTGGATGAGATTGATAATGATGCATCGCGGAATATTATAAAAAACTATTAAGATATATTCATATGTAATTTGACATGAGTAGTGTTTTTGAACGCATAGTTGAAATGGTTTTTGTTACATCTCCGATGTACATATATTGATTATTATATTGTTGTTTATACTAAGGGGCCCTGGGTTCTAAGTTCGTCCCGGGCCCCCGAAAACTCAGGACTGGCCCTGCTTCTAGTGCATCAGACTCACTTTGAATTGAGTGTAGACCAGTGTAAGGCCATGTCACAGCCCTAAAATATTTGAGTTTAATTAAATGCATTAGAAGCATGCATGCATCATATTTAAAATTTTGAAATTTGAATTGAGGAAATTTAAAGCCTCAAAAATTAAATAAAAAGGGCAAAGAACCCTGGAAATCTCATTCAATGCTTCCAAAATGTATCGGTAAGGTTGCTCCCAAGCCTCAAAAACTGGAAAAAAATGCAACAAAAGTTGCTCCCAAGCCATCCAATCAAAATCGTCTGACAGCCACGGAGGTGGCGGACACATGTGGCATTATCGGTCGGGTGATGCAAAGCGTTTCTGATTAAATAATCAGTCGAAAGACAGAACCGACAGTGATGCGGAGCATCCTACGGTCATCCCCATGGACGTACCATCGTCTCCCAAGACACCAAGTGCACCAATGACTAGAGCTCGTGCAAGGGCTATCGAAACCGAGGTGAACTCGCTCCTCTCCGAACTTACACATTCTACATGCGAGACATGGCTACTACCTCAAGTGGAGACCTTGTGTGTGATCAGGTACTTGGAGGAAGGCCATGAAGCTGGTACAACCAATGGACAAGATGGCGAGGATACCAAGCGCAAGAAGCAAGAGGAAGAGCTTCCAGCGAGCTACAACCATCGGACGAATCTGATGGCCAGCCAACCAGAAGGCCCAGCCGACGAATGCTACAGCAGCCGGACGTCTGACATATACCGGACGGGTAACACACTCCAGCAACCGGACGTCCAACAGCCTCCAGAAATCCGGCGCCACTAGTCCAGTACCAAAACGCTGGAATATGGGACGTCCAACGCTCTCTAGAAATTCGACGACACCTGTCCAGAGCCGAAACGGCAGAAGTCCAACCCTTATCGAACGACGGGTCCCTCGCGAGCGACCGAACGACCGACAATTGTCAGACATCTGACACTGACTGTGCGCAGCCACTCGTGTTTAGAC
>NC_057803.1:696057071-696058510 GCF_018294505.1 Triticum aestivum
CCCCCCACTCTCTAGACTCTAAATACCCCTTCACTTGGACAAACTAGAGTTAGCAAAGGATTATCTCAGATTTGAGATAGAGCTTTGCTCATCCACTACCTACTCCCATAGAGTCCAAGGCCTCATGTGAGATGATTGCATACTGGATTCAAGACCCCTTCTTAGGGAAAATCCTCCAAGGATTCACGACCTGTCTCCTTCAAGGATTAGGGTGAACTAGTTTCTTTTGCTACCATCATGTGTTGGATTTGGATCCTTTGTATTCCTCTATGTGTATATGGATTTAGTATATGATTGGTTCTTGTCTATTCGAGAGTTCCTCTTTGATTTGCTCTTTTTCCACCCTACCTCAGACAGCTAAGGTTCGTGAGGATCTCTTGTTCCTTTCTTTCGATCGACTTTGACGCAACCATGGTTGCTGGTTAAAGCCTCTTTGGTACGTACATATACAGACTCATTCAGCTACCAGATATATAATTAATTAAATTGTCGAGAAACAAAATACTTCTAGTACAGTAGCTTTGTTACCATCGACACGGCACATGCATGCATGATCAAATCAAGCGAGTACGTAGGAAAGTAGAGTAGATTTACATCAACTAGTCTATGATCCTCTGGTCCTTTCTGTCGTCCACACGAACCCGAAAATATATTTTAGAGCATATGCTCCCAGGCCTCAAAAACTGGAAAAAAATGCAACAAAAGTTGCTCCCAAGCCATCCAATCAAAATCATCTGACAGCCACGGAGGTGGCGGACACATGTGGCATTATCGGTCGGGTGATGCAAAGCGTTTCTGATTAAATAATCAGTCGAAAGGCAGAACCGACAGTGATGCGGAGCATCCTACGGTCATCCCCATGGACGTACCATCGTCTCCCAAGACACCAAGTGCACCAATGACTAGAGCTCGTGCAAGGGCTATCGAAACCGAGGTGAACTCGCTCCTCTCCGAACTTACACATTCTACATGCGAGACATGGCTACTACCTCAAGTGGAGACCTTGTGTGTGATCAGGTACTTGGAGGAAGGCCATGAAGCTGGTACAACCAATGGACAAGATGGCGAGGATACCAAGCGCAAGAAGCAAGAGGAAGAGCTTCCAGCGAGCTACAACCATCGGATGAATCTGATGGCCAGCCAACCAGAAGGCCCAGCCGACGAATGCTACAACAGCCGGACGTCTGACATATACCGGACGGGTAACACACTCCAGCAACCGGACGTCCAACAGCCTCCAGAAATCCGGCGCCACTAGTCCAGTACCAAAACGCTGGAATATGGGACGTCCAACGCTCTCTAGAAATTCGACGACACCTATCCAGAGCCGAAACGCCGGAAGTCCAACCCTTATCGAACGACGGGTCCCTCGCGAGCGACCGAACGACCGACAATTGTCAGACATCTGACACTGCCTGTGCGCAGCCACTCGTGTTTAG
>NC_057803.1:696058875-696158471 GCF_018294505.1 Triticum aestivum
AACTAGAGTTAGCAAAGGATTATCTCAGATTTGAGATAGAACTTTGCTCATCCACTACCTACTCCCATAGAGTCCAAGGCCTCATGTGAGATGATTGCATACTGGATTCAAGACCCCTTCTTAGGGAAAATCCTCCAAGGATTCAAGACCTGTCTCCTTCAAGGATTAGGGTGAACTAGTTTCTTTTGCTACCATCATGTGTTGGATTTGGATCCTTTGTATCCCTCTATGTGTATATGGATTTAGTATATATGTGATTGGTTCTTGTCTATTCGAGAGTTCCTCTTTGATTTGCTCTTTTTCCACCCTACCTCAGACAGCTAAGGTTCGTGAGGATCTCTTGTTCCTTTCTTTCGATCGACTTTGACGCAACCATGGTTGCTGGTTAAAGCCTCTTTGGTACGTACATATACAGACTCATACAGCTACCAGATATATAATTAATTAAATTGTCGAGAAACAAAATACTTCTAGTACAGTAGCTTTGTTACCATCGACACGGCACATGCATGCATGATCAAATCAAGCGAGTACGTAGGAAAGTAGAGTAGATTTACATCAACGAGTCTATGATCCTCTGGTCCTTTCTATCGTCCACACGAACCGCCTGCCATAGATGAAGGAGGAGGAGTCCCCAGCAGACGCTGATGATTTGTCCGGCATACCCGACGACGCGCGAGGCGAGATACACCGCCGGTCCGGCAGTGGACGGCTCGATGCTCGCTATGAGTAATGCGGTGCTGAGTTCGATGAAGATTGCGAGCAGAGTCGAACCCCATAGGAATCTGCGCCTGCTGTCCTGGTCGGCGTCGGCACTCGCGACGCCGTTGGTGGCGTCATCGTCGTCGGCAGGATTGTAGAGGGTGAGGTGGTTGAGAACGAATCTCTCCTTCCACGCCCAGAAGCCGTTCCGGCTCGGCTCCGCCGTTGCCGCAGCCGGGAGTGGGTTCTCGATATCGGCCATCGATTGATCCGTCTGTGGGATATCGAATCGCCGACCTATGCGTACGTAGGTAAGTTTGTTTTTTTTTTGAGGGGAGTACGTAGGTAAGTTGGAGTATATAATTACTACTACGTGGAGAACGTGGACAACATTTATCTGCACGCCTCAATCTTTGAAACCGCGCGCCAAGTTTCATGTACGTACACGCAGACAGGTCGGTGTTGATTTCTTAAGGATTTTTCCTTTTTTGCGTGGAATTTTCTCAAGGAATAGTAAGGGCTATCCGATGGGCCCATTTCTCATGAAATTCATACGCACGTAGGGTCCGACGGTACGTAGGCAATGCACCTGTGGATTGTCCGAGATTTTTTTTCTAAGAAAACATAGGAGTAGTTTTCTTTTTTGGCGGGGAAATCACTTGTATTACTCAATCACAATGTCTTTACAATCAATTGAAGCAATCTCCAAAACCTCTACCGGACCAGCCCCAAGCCAGGTCATGGTCAGCTCTAGCAAAACTAGCTAAACTATCACTAGCTTTATTTTGTGACCTAGAAACATGAGTAATCCAAATCTGTCTTAAACCCATCAAATGCTTAATCTCTCACACAAGGGAAGCGTAAACTGAACGATCAATGACTGTCCATGAGATCATAGATGTTGGAATATACGTATAGTAGAAGTTGTATAGGGATAGAGTTGTTTAAATTCTGTATTCTGTTCTATCCTTTCTTCTGCTTCTCGATCTTCCTGTAACTACCGATCTGGTCGATTTCATCTGGTCGATCTCGTCCTGTAAACTTGTATGCCAAGGCTTTGCCCAATATATACATGCGGCCCGAGACAAAGGGTTCTACGCTTCCCAAAACACTTTTACATGGTAACAGAGCCTCTTCCTCATCCAATCGAGAGAGATTGCACCTAGCTACCTTCGCGACCGAGACTATGTCCACCACCACCGCAGCCATGACTCCAAGCACCATGGGTGCGCTTACCACCACCCCATCCTCCACCTTTGCATCATCTTCCTCCTCCACCCACAACACCACCTCTCTCGGATCGCCACCACAGGAGAAGCTTACGCGGAGCAACTTCCTGCTCTGGAAGGCCATTGTGCTCCCGCAGATCAGAGGCGCCCAGATGGAGCACCACCTCGACGCGACGAGCCCGCCACCACCGGCCACCATCACCATCACCACGGCAGGCAAAGAAGAGCAAGTCGTCAACTTTGCGAGATCCCTCTGGTATGCACAACAGCAACAACTCCAAGGATACTTAATGGGTTCACTTTCCCGTGAGATTCTTGCTCAGGTCGCCACGCTCCAGACGCCGGCCGAGATGTGGCGCACCATCCACGCCATGTTTGCTGCACAAAGTCAAGCCCAAGCGATAAACACTCGCATCGAGCTCACCAACCTCAAGAAAGGTAACATGTACATGGCTGATTATCTTGGTAAGATCAAGAGTCTCACTGATGAGGTCGCAAGAACGGCTGCGGCCCTCTCTGATCCGGAGATTGTCTCCAAAATCCTTGACGGCTTGGACATGGAGTACAACCCGGTGGTTTCTGCACTTGCCGCCAGGGTGGAACCCATCACCGTCCAAGAACTCTACAGCCAGCTGCTTAGTTTTGATGCCCGCCTCACCCTCCTCCATGGCGGCGACCTTCGGCAATCCTACGTCAACTCCGCCTCTCGTGGCCGCGGCCATGGGCGCGGTCACCAAGGGCAGCACGGCGGTGGCCGCGGACGCGGCGCCTCTCCCAGCGATGGCGCACGCTCTGGTGGGGGCTCTGGCCGCCATGGTGGGGGCGGCTACAACAACAGCGGCAACAATGGCGGCTTCAACAACAACAATGGCCGCCGCCCTCCTTCCCGCCCGCGCCATCGATGCCAGCTCTGCAAAAAGTCTGGTCACGAGGTGATTGACTGTTGGCATCGCTACGATGAGGATTTTGTGCCCTCGAATCGCCATGCTGCTGCTGCCATGCGTGAGCAGGGTGGAGACGACATCTGGTACGTCGACTCCGGCGCTACGGATCATGTGACAAACGAGCTCGAGCAACTTGCTCTCCGTGAGCGCTACCATGGCGCCGATCAGATTCACACCGCTAGTGGTGGAGGTATGGATATTTGTCATATCGATCAAAGTTCTATTAATTCCCCTACACTTAAACGCAATCTTGTTCTTAGAGATGTGCTTCATGTCCCTCAAGCTGACAAAAATCTTGCATCCATGTCTCGACTAGCCACCGACAATAATGTTTTCTTTGAAACTCACCCTCGTTATTTTTTCATCAAGGATCGGGCAACGAGGGAACTACTTCATCACGGTAGATGCGTTGGAGGGCTCTACCCCATTCCATCTGGAGCACTAGGTCGCAAGCGTCGTCACGTCTACTCCATCATCAAGCCCTCTTTGGCATGGTGGCATCAACGATTAGGGCATCCATCTTCGATCATTGTCAAACAAATAGTCAATAAAGACAAACTTTCTTTGTCTCCTAGTCCAGTTTGTGAGTCTGTCTGTGAAGCTTGTCAATGTGCCAAAAGCCATCAGCTTCCTTATCCCAAGTCAACTAGTGTGTCTCATGCTCCATTAGAACTTATTTTCAGTGATGTATGGGGCCATGCCCGAGATTCTTTTTGTCGGAAAAATATTATGTCAGCTTTATCGATGATTATAGCAAGTTCACTTGGATTTATTTGCTTCGATACAAATCTGAGGTTTTCTCTATTTTCCAAAAATTTCAGAAACTTGTTGAGCGCCAATTTGATAGAAAAATCCTCGCTGTCCAAAGTGACTGGGGAGGGGAGTATGAGAAACTCCACTCTTTTTTCCGTAGCATTGGGATTGCCCATCATGTATCTTGTCCTCATGCTCATCAACAGAATGGCTCTACTAAGCGTAAACATCGCCACATTGTTGAAGTTGGTCTTTCTCTGTTAGCTCATGCTTCTATGCCCCTCAAGTATTGGGATGAAGCTTTCAACACTGCCACCTATCTTATCAATAGGCTCCCTAGCAAAGTTATTGGAAACACTACTCCTTTAGAGCGTCTCTATCATCAAAAACCTGATTACAACTATCCCAAGATATTTGGGTGTGCTTGTTACCCAAATTTGTGTCCCTACAATCGTCATAAACTTGAGGTTAGATCCACACAGTGTGTCTTTCTTGGCTATAGTAATCTTCATAAAGGTTATAAGTGCCTTGAGATCTCTACCAGACACATCTATATTTCTCGTGATGTTATCTTTGATGAGACACTTTTTCCGTTTTCCAAATTGCATCCAAATGCGGGCGCCTTGCTTCGTGCAGAGATTGCCCTTCTCTCTGATCCCACAACATTACCTAATAGTGTGTGTGTGGGGGGGGGGAATTAAACGAACGCGATCATATGCAAAAATCCCATGACAATTTTGATTCTGTTGATGCTACTTGTGCAAATTTACCCTGTCATTTTATGTGTGAAGAAAAAGACAGGATGGGCACGGAAGCCGTGACAGATCCGGCTGACAGCGGGCGATCCGAGGCTGATTCGCCCGCCCAGCCTGCCGCACCTGGCGGCGCGCGATCCCAGGCGGATTCTCCCGTACGCCCGGCCTCATCTGGGCTGGTGGCCGTCCGCGCTGACCGGGTGGCGCCCACCGGTCCCGCGGCGTCGCCTCGCGCCAATCTTGTCGTGCCGTCACCTGCCGTGTCCCCACGTGCTGACAGCCCATGTGCGAGGGGGGGGGGGCGAATCGAATGACGCGGCGCCTGCACGGGTTTCCACTGCGACCGACCGTGGGCCCGCGGCGGCGGACTTAGCGCGCGCTGATTCGCTGCATGCGCTGCGCAGATTCGCCTCGGATCAGGAGCCTGAGCCGGCCGGTCTGCTGCATGGATCCGCCTCGGATCACGTGACAGCTGGATCTTCTGTGGCAGCAACTTCTCTTGTGCTGCCTACGTCTTCTCCTCGGCAAACACGGTCTCGGTCAGGTATTGTCAAGGAAAAACAGTACAACGATGGTACAATAAGGTATGACAAAATCAAACGTGCATTCCTTACCACCACCGGTGAACCACTAAATTTGGATGATGCTCTTGCTAATAAGAATTGGAAGGAAGCTATGGATAGTGAATATAATGCACTTATGAAAAATAAGACTTGGCACTTGGTTCCACCAAAGTATGGAAACAATGTTATTGATTGCAAATGGGTGTATAAGATCAAAAGAAAATCTGATGGAGCATAGACAGGTATAAGGCTAGAATAGTTGCCAAAGGATTTAAACAGAGGTTTGGAATTGATTATGAAGATACCTTTAGTCCTGTCATTAAGTCAACTAATATTCGTCTTGTCTTGTCTATTGCTGTTTCCAGAGGATGGAGTATAATACAGCTAGATGTCCAGAACGCGTTTCTTCATGGTGTTCTTGAGGAAGAAGTGTTCATGCGGCAACCACCAGGTTATGAGAATCCTAGCACACCACAACATGTCTGTAAGTTGGATAAAGCTTTGTATGGTTTGAAGCAGGCTCCAAGAGCCTGGTACTCCAGACTAAGTATGCAGTTGCAACGTCTTGGGTTCATACCATCCAAGGCAGATACCTCATTGTTCTTCTTTAGCAAAGGCAATGTGACTATCTTTGTGCTGGTTTATGTTGATGATATAATTGTTGCTAGTTCAACTTCAGATGCCACTACTTGCTTGCTTAAAGATCTGAAGCTGGAATTTTCTCTTAAGGACTTGGGTGATCTTCACTATTTCCTTGGTATAGAGGTAAAGCAAGTTAAGGATGGCATACTTCTCTCACAGGAAAAATATACAACTGATATTCTCAGGAGAGTAGGGTTGGAAAATTGCAAGCCAGTTAACACACCAATTTCTACCTCTGAGAAGCTTTCAGTGGAAGGTGGAGAAGTTCTTGGACCAGAGGATGCAACAAACTATAGGAGTGTTGTAGGTGCCTTGCAGTATTTAACTCTCACCCGTCCTGATATATCTTATTCAGTGAACAAGGTATGTCAATATTTACATGCACCTAGAACCACTCACTGGACTGCAGTCAAAAGAATTTTAAGGTATCTCAAGTTCTCAGAAGGTCTTGGTCTCAACATTACCAAGTCTTCTTCTATGCTTGTTAGTGCATACTCTGATGCTGACTGGGCAGGGTGTGCTGATGATAGAAGATCTACAGGTGGTTTTGCTGTATTTCTGGGAACTAATCTTGTGTCATGGCGTGCAAGAAAATAGGCCACGGTGTCTAGGTCAAGCACAGAGGCTGAATATAAGGCTCTGGCTAATGCTATAGCTAAAGTGATGTGGATACAAACATTACTTTATGAGCTTGGAGTTAAGACTCCACAGGCTGCGAGATTATGGTGTGATAATATTGGTGCAACGTATCTCTCAGCAAATCCTGTTTTTCATGCACGAACAAAACACATTAAAGTTGATTTCCATTTTGTCAGAGAAAGAGTAGCTCGAAAGCTTCTGGAGATTCGGTTTATTCCCACAGGAGATCAACTCGCAGATGGTTTTACAAAACCTCTTACTGAAAGAAGGTTGAATGATTTTAAGTAGAATCTTAACCTTGGCAAAGCTCCTTGAGGTTTAGATTGAGGGGGAGTGTTGGAATATACGTATAGTAGAATTTGTATAGGGATAGAGTTGTTTAAATTCTGTATTCTGTTCTATCCTTTCTTCTGCTTCTCGATCTTCCTGTAACGACCGATCTGGTCGATCTCCTCCTGTAAACTTGTATGCCAAGGCTTTTCCCAATATATACATGCGGCCCGAGACAAAGGGTTCTACGCTTCCCGAAACACTTTTACAATAGAAACTGCTTAGATATAATCCATCCCAATAGCAATGGGAAGATCGTTGCAATGTATTACAAGAGACAGCCTTCCATACATACACACAGCTCCGCCTCCAATGCATCTCTATAGGAGAACAAAGCTCTGCAAGCTGAAAAATTAATTGCCCCCAGATGATTCCTCAAGATCATACCAGCACCCGCTACTTCTGTTGAGATAAAAGCCATCCGTGTTCAGTTTTGTCCATCCCAGCGTCGGCGGACTCAACCCCTGTACCTCTTGCACTAGTGCCCTATTTCCTGCAGGGGGCAGCACTTCATACACTATATATGATTTACCTTTGGCTGGGTCAGCAAGTGGATTTTGTTTAATGCCAATAAGGGAATCGAAATAGCTTTGCAAAAATCTGATAGAAACTTCCATAGGTGGTGCAGGTTTAGAGTGAACCAACTCATTCCGGATATAGCAACTTCTCCAAAAAAATCATCAATACCATAGTCCGCCCAATATGATCCAAGGGAGCCAAGACATGAAGAAGCCATTCTTTCCCATTGTTTATCATTGAGTCGATGTCAAAGAGCTTCCAAACCCTGGCCATGGCCAGAAACAGATCACGGCCGAACTGGAAATGAACAAAAGGATGAAAGTTATCTTCCTCCTCTACTCCACAAACATGACAAATGCTTAGAACCACCAGTCCGATCATTTGTTTCCTCTGCCATATAGGAAGCGCATTAGTGGCCAGACGCCACACAAAATTCTTTACAGTAGGAGCAGCCCCACTCTTCCAAATAAAGTTCCAACACGTTCTCCCTCCTCAAGGTGACGAGCTTGAGGAAACAACAGTACCTCAGTGAGCTTCTTCGAACGCCAATGTATACGCAGTTTTAACAGTAAAGATTCCAAATTTGCCAGGACCCCAAGCAATCACATCGGCTTCCATCCTAGGTGAGGCTCGGGTCTTCATTATCTCGTGTACGTCCGCATCAACTAAGTACTCTCTGAGAAGTTCTATATTCCAGGAGCCATTGTCACTTCATAGATGAGAGACAAACCGAATGTGACATCGTCCTTGCATGAGATTGGCTTTTAAGAAAAGGGTCTAGGGATCCAACTATCCTGCAACACACAGATACTTCTCCCGTTACCAACTCTCCACACAAGCCCCTTCTTCAACAGGTCCAAACCATAACAGATAGCTTGCCATGACGATGAACCATTCCCAGAAAACACCGTATCCTCCAGCTTGCCCTCTAGGTAATATCTCGCTTTTAAGACTAGAGCACACAAGGTGTCCAGCTTGGTTATTAAGCTACATCCTTGTCTTGCCAATAATGCTTGATTAAACATCTGGAAATCACGGGAACCTACTCCTCCTTTATCCTTGTGCTGCAACAGATGATCCCAACCCCTCCAATGCACCTTCCGATGATCCCCAATAGAAATTCCTAACCATGTGCGTGAGATCATCACAAATCGAGAACGGTAATTTGAAAACTCCCATAATATAAGTTGGTGGTGCTTGCGCTACCGACTTAATGAGCACCTCTCTTCCCGGCTATGCAAGCTGCCCATCTCGCCACTGAATCAACCATTTTGTGAGGCTAGTCTGAGATTCTGAAAACGGCCTTTTGACAAAAGACCCTCCAGGGTTGGCAGGCCAAATACTTCTCCTCAAAAAGCAAACTAGTAACATGTAATGCTGCTCGAACTTCTTCCTGGGCCGAAACTGGACATGCTTCACCAAAAAACATTGTACACTTGTTATAATTGAGGCTCTGACCAGTGGCTCCACCATATAAATCCAAAACTGCTTTTACCTTTTCTGCCTGGTTTCTAGAAGCCTCAAAAAACAGCACAGTGTCATCAGCAAACAATAAATGAGATATACCCGGTCCTCTTATACAAACTTTAACTAGAGTGATCTCACCCATAACAACTTTACTTTTTAGTATAGCTGACAAACCATCTGCCACAAACAGGAATAAGAAACGTGAAAGCGGGTCACCTTGTTGAAGCCCACGCATCGGCGCAAACGAATCCAAGGGGGTTCCATTAAATTTAACATGGTACCTCACTGACGTGACACACGGCATTATCCAGTCAACCCATCGCTAAGAGAAACCCAACTTTTGCATCACCTGTCTCAAGAAGACAAATCCACCCTATCATAAGCCTTGGAGAGATCAAGTTTGTAACCGCAAAAGCTTTTTGTGGGATCCTTTTCCTGCTTGATATAGTGAATGCACTCAAAGGCGACAAGTGCATTGTCCATGATCACCCTTCCAGGGATGAAAGCACTCTGTTCAGGGGATATTAAATCATCCAAAAGGGGCCACATCCTATTAACCAAACACTTAGAAATAACCTTATAGATCACATTACAAAGACTTATAGGCCTGTAATTAACCATCTTGGCAGGATTAGAAATTTTATGTATAAGCACAATAGAAGTGGAGTTAACTCCCTCATGCATAATACCCGTACGAAAGAAGTCCTTAACCGCAGCCAAAACACCCTCCTTTAGTGTACTCCAATTGCGCTGAAAAAATCTAGCAAGGAAGCCCTCAGGACCAAGGGCCTTTAGAAGACCAATTTGAAACAACCCATCTGCTATCTCCTTATCTGTAAATGGCGTGCACAACTTGATATTGTCCTCCTCAGTCACCATCGCATCAAGGAGATCAAGAACAGGAGCTGCATCTAATGAGGGTTCAGCCGAGAAAATATCATGAAAATAATCATTAGCCATCTTCCCCGTAGTTGCAAAATCGGAATGTACCACCCCAACACTATCAGTTAGATCTCGAATTTTATCTTTCCTTGCCCTCCACACGACCTTGCTTTGAAAAACCTTCGTGTTTCTGTCGCCCTCATCCAAGACCTTTGCAACCATAACATCTCGTCTTGGTAAAGCAATTCATTCATTTTATCTGTTACTCGTTTGATGTCCCGCCTAGCAGCATTCATGTGCATCAATTCTTCCAATTGTGTCCGACTTGGCTAGCTCACATGTGATGACCCACAAGTGTAGGGGATCTATCATAGTCCTTTCAATAAGTAAGAGTGTCGAACCCAACGAGGAGTAGAAGGAAATGATAGGCAGTTTTCAGTAAGGTATTCTCTGCAAGCACTGAAATTATCGGTAACAGATAGTTTTGTGATAAGGTAACTGGTAACGAGCAACAAGTAATAAAAGTAAATAAGGTGCAGCAAGATGGCCCAATCCTTTTTGTAGCAAAGGACAAGCTTGGAAAAATTCTTATATGAAGGAAAACGCTCCCGAGGACACATGGGAATTACCGTCAAGCTAGTTTTCATCAGGCTCATATGATTCCCGTTCGTTACTTTGATAATTTGTTATGTGGGTGGACCAGTGCTTGGGTGCTGCCCTTTCTTGGACAAGCATCCCAGTTATGATTAACCCCTATTGCAAGCATCTGCAACTACAAAAGAAGTATTAAGGTAAACCTAACCATAGCATGAAACATATGGATCCAAATCAGCCCCTTACAAAGCAACGCATAAACTAGGGTTAAGCTTCTGTCACTCTAGCAACCCATCATCTACTTATTACTTCCCAATGCCTTCCTCTAGGCCCAAACAATGGTGAAGTGTCATGTAGTCGACGTTCACATAACACCACTAGAGGAAAGACAACATACATTTCATCAAAATATCGAACAAATACCAGATTCACATGACTACTTATAGCAAGACTTCTCCCACGTCCTCAGGAACAAACGTAACTACTTACAAATCATATTCATGTTCATAACCAGAGGGGTATTAATATGCATAAAGGATATGAACATATGCTCTTCCACCGAATAAACCAACTAGCATCAACTACAAGGAGTAATCAACACTACTAGCAACCTACAGGTACCAATCTGAGGCTTTGGGACAGAGATTGGATACAAGAGATGAACTAGGGTTTGAGAGGAGATGGTGCTGGTGAAGATGTTGATGGAGATTGACCCCCTCCCGATGAGAGGATCATTGGTGATGACGATGGCGATGATTTGCCCCTCCCGGAGGGAAGTTTCCCCGACAGAACAGCTCCGCTGGAGCCCTAATTGGTTCCGCCAAGGTTCCACCTCGTGGTGGCGGAGTTTCGTCCCGTAAGCTTGCTAATCATTTTTTCTCGGATGAAAGACTTCATATAGCAGAAGATGGGCACCGGAGGCCTGCCAGGGGGCCCACGAGGCAGGGGCGCGCCCCCCACCCTCGTGGATGGTGGGTGGCCCCCCTCTGGTACTTCTTTGCTCAGTATTTTCATTTATTCCAAAAACTGCTTCCGTGGAGTTTCAGGACTTTTGGAGTTGTGCAGAATAGGTCTCTAATATTTGCTTCTTTTCCAGCCCAGAATTCCAGCTGCCGGCATTCTCCCTCTTCGTGTAACCTTGTAAAATAAGAGAGAATAGACATAAGTATTGTGACATAATGCGTAATAACATCCCCTAATGCAATAAATATCGATATAAAAGCATGATGCAAAATGGACGTATCAACTCCCCCAAGCTTAGACCTCGCTTGTCCTCAAGCGGAAGCTGATAACGAAAAATATGTCCACATGTTTAGAGATAGAGGTGTTGATAAAATAAAATACGGACATGAGGGCATCATGATCATTCTTATAACAACAACAATATATATATATATATATATATATATATATATATTGTCATATGATTTCTTATGCTCAAGTAATAATCTATTCAAAATGTCAAGTATGAATCAGAAACTTTGTTGAGAACCAACAAACTATAATCTCAGTCATTAAAGCAATTGCAATTTATCATAACATCGGAAAGAGTCAATATAAGAGCTTTTCAGCAAGTCCACATACTCAACTATCATTTAGTCTTTCACAATTGCTAACACTCATGCAATGCTTATGGTTGTGGAGTTTTAATCGGACACAGAGAAAGATAGGGGCTTATAGTGTTGCCTCCCAACCTTTTACCTCAAGGGTAATGCCAACAATAATAGTTCATGCTAACTTACATCCAATTGGATATATATATATATATATATATATATATATATATATATATATATATATATATATATATATATATATATCAGGATCATTCCTACACACTGTGCTTTCCAAAGGATAAAATGTAAAAAGGGAAAGGTAAAGATCACCATGACTCATGTATAAGATATAAGACAACAATAAAAGATAGGTCCTTCGCAGAGGGAAGAAGAGGTTGTCATGTGCTTTTATGGTTGGATGCACAAAATCTTAATGCGAAAGAACGCCACTTTATATTGCCACTTGTGATACGGACCTTTATTATGTAGTCCGTCGCTTTTATTGCTTCCATATCACAAGATCATATAAAGCTTATTTTCTCCACACTAATAAATCATACATATTTAAAGAGCAATTTTTATTGCTTGCATAATGACAACTTACTTGAAAGATCTTACTCAATCCATAGGTAGGTATGGTGGACTCTCATGGCAAAACTGGGTTTGAGGATATTTGGAAGCACAAGTAGTATCTCTACTTGGTGCAAAGAATTTGGCTAGCATGAGAGGGAAAGGCAAGCTCAACATGTTGGATGATCCATGACAATATACTGTATTTCGGATTTAAGAAAACATAACCCATTACGTTGTCTTCCTTGTCCAACATCAACTCTTTAGCATGTCATATTTTAATGAGTGCTCACAATCATAAAAGATGTCCAAGATAGTGTATTTATATGTGAAAACATCTCTTTCTTTATTATTTCCTATTAATTGCAACGATGACCAAAACTATGTTTGTCAACTCTCAACAACTTTTATTCATCATACTCTTTATATGTGAAGTCATTACTATCCATAAGATCAATATGACCTCTTTATTCCTTTTTATTCTTTCTTTTTATTCTCAAGATCATGGTAAGATAATCAAGCCCTTGACTCAACACTAATCTTTATTATATATAACTCACGGACTCGATTACATAGAAGGATCATAAAGCAAAGCTCAAAACTAGATCATACTAAAACTTTATTCTACTAGATCAAGATATTACCAAAAGGATTGAACTAAGAAAAATGGTAAAGATAAGAGTGTGATTGTGATACGATACTGGGGCACCTCGCCCAAGCTTGGCAGTTGCCAAGGGGAGTGCCCATACCCATGTAATCAGTTCTCCTTCCTCGGCGGTGGTGATGATGGAGATAATTGTGCCTTCAGCTTTTTCATATTGTACTTAAGAAGAGAAATTTCCTACTTTAAATCATCGACCTCCGATTCCAGCTTCAAGATCTTGTCACATAAATCTCCTTTGCTTTTCTGCCAAAAACGAGAAGGAATAGATCGATTGTTAGACAGTTTAGCCCTCTTAGGAAGACTAGACTTGTTGAACTTCACGTGCATATCCCCAGGTTGAGGTCGAGGGACATCCTCCTCCTCCGAACTTGAATCATTGATCCTAATCAAATGAGCATCCTCCTCATCATCCATAGTTCGACTACAAGGAGATAGATCCCCATAGGTCTTTGGGTCAGCAACGAGATGGGAGATATAGCTCTCTCCATCGGAATCCTAAGATGACATCTTGCTCCAAACCTGCTACAGAAACAACTCGAAACAAAAACAGAGGATATTTGCGTGATACGGTGGTCAAAAACTTCGGGAGATTATATACTGAATTTTTACCGACCAAAAGCAGTATCGTGCAAGAAAACGGAGTCCAGAGAGCACACGAGATGCCCACGAGGCAGGGGGCGCGCCCTCCACCCTCATGGACGCCTCGTGTCCTTCCCGGACTACTTCTTATTTTCCTATTTTCTTAATTATTCCAAAACAAAGAAAAATTACCATTAGAACTATTTTGGAGTCGGTTTACTTACTGTACCACATACCTATTCCTTTTCGGAGTCTGAAACGTTCTAGAAAGTGTCCCTTATGTATTCCTCCGGGGTTACGGTTTCAATAACATTAGTTTCAACATTTATAGGATTACCTGAGATATAATGTTTGATTGTTTGACCGTTCACCACCTTCGGATTTGTGCCTTCGAAGTTGTTGATTTTTATGGCACCGGAATGATAGCCCTCCTCGATAACGTAAGGACATTCCCATTTAGAGAGAAGTTGATGCGGAGCATCCCTCGCTCATCCCCATGGACGTGCCTACATCTCCCTCAACACCACTTGGACCCATGACACGAGCCCGAGCTAATGCCATTGAAGATAAGGTGAACTCGCTCCTCTCCGAACTTCCTATTCCTACTCATGAGACATGGCTACTACCTCATTCAGAAACTCTGTGTGTTATCAGGTGCCTGGAAACGAGCCACGGAACAGCTACCCCCAAGAGCCAAGACGGCGAGGACCCCAATCATGATGAACAAGAAGAAGAGCTGCCGCGAAGCTACAGGCGTCGGACGACCGACAGTGTCCGGACGTCCGACGAGTCCCAGGACACGGACGACCGGACCCCTCCGGACGTCCGACACTTCGTCAACCGAACCAAATCTACGGACGTCCGGAGCGGACCGGACGACCGGACGCTAAGCACCAGAACCGAAACTACGGACGTCCGAGCGCGCCCGGACGACCGGACCCTCCTGAAGCCCCGGACGACCGACCCCCTACGGACGACCGACGCGCCTGCACCCGAGCTAAAACAACGGACGTCCGAGCGTGCCCGGACGACCGGACCGTACCGAGCCTCCGGCCGTCCGACGCCTTCCGGACGTCCGACTCCTGAGTGACCGAACCTGCGGGCTGGAGCCCTTGTACCCCTTCGTTTTGACTTCCATTTGCACTAAGACTATAAATAGGACACCCCCACCTCCTGGTACGGGTAGCATTGGATTAGCTCATATTTGTGAGAGAGCCTTTGCTCATCCACTTGGATACTTCTCCTCGGAGTTCAGGACCTCTTCGGAGAAGATCCCCCAAGCGGATTCAAGACCCCTTTCGAGGGAAGATCATCAAGACCTCCGTTAGGAGATGAACTGTCCTTTGTATCCTTACCTTTGTTGATTGTGGATCATTTGTACCTCTTTGTGTTCGGTGATCTAGCACTCGTGTGATTGATTATCTGTCGGTTTCGTGATTCTCTCTCGTGTTTTCCCCTTTGTGCTTCCGCATGTTCCTCGTGTTCCTCCCGTGGGATCCCTCCAAACGTGAAAGATCATCCACATAGGGTTCCACCCTACATCATCTTGGTATCATGAGCCATGTTGATCACGTTTTTGGAGCCCCTACCCCGTGTTTTCTAGCTTGATTTTGTTGTTTTCGTCCTAATTCCGAAAATTCCCCACCAAAAATAGCCCCAAATTTTTTTGTGATTTGTTTGTGAGTTGAGATTTTGTTGGATTTGGTCCATGGATTTGTGTTGCTGCGTGTGGATCTAGCTTTTCCCACCCTCCCCACCCTTTTCCATCCATCAAACCGCTCGATTTCGACCTCACATCTTCTTCTTCCCCGGAGTTTTTCGCAATTCCTCTCCCCGAGCCCAATTTTCGCCCAGGTTTCGGACGACCGGAAAAGGCCGGACGTCCGACAAAGTCCGGACGACCGTAAAATCACGGACGTCCGTGAAACTCTGACGAAGCTGAAGTTTGACAGTTCCCCACCTCCACATTCCCACATTCCACCACATCTTCCAAACCCACATACACCACCATCCTCCCCGATACCTCCTATGGCAATTTTGACACAATTTGGTCTTTGAGATTTTGAGTTGTGGATTCCGTATCCTTTTGTGTTTCGGCTATCTAGGTACGGTTGACATCATCCCCACCACGGCTCATCTTCGCAAGGGTCTCATCATCGCAAGGACGGTAACTTCGACGACATCTTTGTCATACCTTGCAATTGCATTGATACCCACATGTCCCTACTTTTGCGTAGCTTACCCATCGAGACTAGCCATTGAGTATTGCTGGCAACGTGACTTGTGCACATTAGTGATCATACTCCATATAGCATACATATCATACCATAGTGGTGCATATCTCGAGATCAACTTGTGTGTCACAAAGTTGTCATAGCATACGCAATTGCTATCTTGGTTCGTGAAGTTTTGCATGAGAAAAGAGATCAAAAGTGAAAGAGCCACCCAAGCTTTTAAGCAAAGAGGAAAGATAAGCAAAGAGCTTATGAGCAAGAACCATAGCATCATACTACATTAAGATTGTCATATTGGATCATTTTGGATCATTGCACCGAAATACCATACATATAGCATAATTGGGATAGCGATAGTTGCATTTTTGCCTAGTAGGTTGTGCACAAGTTTGCGTATCCGCCTATTGTGCAATCGTGCTAGCGTCTCTCTAGTATTGTGCAACAAGAGCATTTCATGGTTCCCACATTTTGGCTCAATTTTGGATTGCACAATCCCATTTATCTATTTGCGTGTGTGTTTCCGTGTACCCCATACTTGCTTGGTCTACATGTTGCATTTGCAAATTTGTGAATCTTTTCCAACATTATTGAAGCTCACTTACTATTGCATCAAATTTTGTGCCACCATCCTAACCAAGCTCCACCATAAGCTCTTACTTGTGTAGGTGTGAGAACCGACAAGAATTGGTACCAACAGTGCTATTTCATTGTCCGCATTTGAGTGAATTTGATTCATCTTCAACATCGGTCAAGGTACATTTGGTACACGTTCTTTTCCTTCTTCCACTTACATTTTACTTGGTATGATGGATAGGCCAAGTTCTTCTACAAATCCACCTCTCATCGAGAATGGCGACGACATGTCATCTTTCGTCACAAAGAGCCACCTCTTTGGTGCTCAAAGGGCGTTACACCAAGAGCAACAAGCTTTGAGCGACCGCATCGACAACCTCGCCACCGACTTGCGACTCTCCGAGCAACGTACAAGAGACTACTTCGACGACAAGTTCGACTCTCACAAGCAAGAAAATGATGCAAGAATGGATGAGATCCGCGCCTTGATGAGGAACCGGCATCATTCCACTTCTTCCTCCTCAAGACGGAGCCGCTCGAGTCGACACTCTGATGACACCTTCTCCAGCTCAAGTACACCGTCTTCGACCATTCTTCGACGAGCCGCGCATCAAGACCGTCATGAATCTTGGAACCCACTACAAGACAAGCATTCACAAGAGCAAGTCGATGAGAAAATCCCCCGTCCTCAATCAAACCAAGTGGCTTTTGCTCAAGCTCAAGAACGACAATGACTACGGCGCCAAGAAGAAGAACGAGCGCGTCGACACCAAGAAGAACAAGACGCCGAGGCTCAACGTCTTCAACAACAACAACGTGAAGCGCAAGCTCTTGAGGCGCAACGTGCCCTTCAAGAATCAAGTCGAGCCATCGCCAACCGCAATCGCGGACGGCGCAATCAAGAGGAAGCTCTTCGAGAAGAAATCCAAGAGAGGAACTACCTACCGCGTGCGCAACGTCAAGTTCCTCAAGCCCCTCCACAAGCTCGTCAAGCTCCACTTCAACCTCAAGTTCAACAAGAGCAAGTTGATCATGGACTTCCTCCGCGCCAAGAGCAACATGAGGATGACTACCCTCCACGCCAAGGACGTCATCATCACCATCGCCAACAACACAATGAAGAGCAACGCTATGGCAAGCTCAAGTTCACAATGCCCAAGTTCAATGGAAGCAACTATCCGGAAGAATACCTCTCATGGGCATTGAAGGTCGACAAAATCTTTCGTTTTCACAACTTTGAGGAAGAGAAGAAGATCGCTATGGCATCACTTGAGTTCCAAGACTATGTGCTCATATGGTGGGAACAAGTACTTGAACGCCGTGAAGCAAGAGGTGAAGCACCAATCACCACTTGGACTCAAATGAAGGATGTCATGCGGGCACGCTTTGTACCAACCTACTACAACCGCGATCTCTTCAAGAAGCTACAACTCCTCAAGCAAGGAACAAAGAGTGTTGAAGAATACTACAAGGAAATGGAGATAGCCATGATTCGAGCCAATGTCAAGGAAGATGATGAGCAAACAATGGCACGTTTCTTGAATGGACTCAATCATCCCATCAAGAAGATCGCCACTTCCAACCATATTCCAACCTCATTGAGCTCGTGCATCAAGCAACCAAGGCGGAACGTCAAGTGCAAGATGACTTCAAGTACGCCAAGTACTCATCCAAGACCTACGGCTTCTCCAACATCCAAGCTTCAACGACTCCCCCAACATCTACGTCACCCAACTCTTCTCCAAGCAATGACGACAAGTCAAGTTACAAGAAAACTTCGGCAAGTTCAAGTCGCCTTCCTCCTACTACAAGCAACTTCAAACCACGTGCTTCATCATCTACTCCGACCGATGAGACCGTCAAGACAAGCTCCTTCAAATGTTTCACTTGTGGCGGCCGAGGCCACAAAGCCTTCCAATGCACCAAAAAGCGCACCATGATCCTCAACGACGACGGCACCTACGACTCAATGAGTGAAGATGAAATGGAAGCTATTGAGCAAGTGGCCATGCACCGGCGCGTAAACAACGATGAAGATGATCAAGTCTTTTGTGATGAGGATTCGAGCCCCACTCTCGTTGTCTCCAAAGTCTTGACGCTTCAACATCAACAAGAAGAAGACCAACGATGCCACATCTTCCACACTAAGGCCGGCATCAATGGAAGGTCCGTCAAGGTCATCATCGATGGAGGTAGTTGCCACAACTTGGCAAGTGAAGAACTATGTTCAAAACTTCAATTGGTCAAGAAGAAGCACCCGCACCCCTACAAGGTTCAATGGCTAAGCGACTCCGGCACTATACAAGTCGAGCATACGGTCCAAGTCTCTTTCAAAATAGGTGCTTATGAAGACACTTTGGAATGTGATGTGGTCCCAATGACCGTTTGCCACCTCCTTCTTGGTCGACCATGGCAATTCGACCGTGGTGTCATCCACAATGGGCGCACCAATCACTATAGCTTCAAGATGAAAGGGAAGGAGTATGTGCTACGACCTATGTCTCCTAGTCAAGTGATAGCCGACAAGCAAACCACCCACCATGGCGAGAAGAGTGAGAAAGTTACCCACCCAAAAGTGAGTGAGAGCCACAAGCCAAATATGAGTGCCTCTTCACCTAGAGAGAAAAACCTCATCCTATTTGCCACCAAAAGTGAGATAAGAGAAGTGTGTGAGAACCCATCGAGTGCGATACACTTCGTCCTCGTGTGCAAAGATGGAGAGCAAACAACTAACACCTCTCACGAGCTACCTTTAGTGTTTCAATCTCTTTTGCAGGAATTCCAAGATGTTTTCCCCGATGAGCTACCTCCGGGTCTACCTCCACTTCGAGGCATTGAGCATCGAATCAACCTCATCCCCGGAGCGCCACTTCCAAACAAAGCTCCATACCGTGTCAACCCCGAAGAGACAAGGGAAATCCAACGGCAAGTACAACAACTCATCGACAACGGTCATGTACGTGAAAGCTTAAGCCCTTGTGTCGTTCCCATTATACTTGTGCCTAAGCCCGATGGAAGTTTCCGCTTGTGTTCCGATTGTAGACCTATAAATGCTATTACCGTTCGCTATAGGCATCCCATTCCTCGCTTAGATGATATGCTTGATGAACTTAGCGGGGCCAACTTTTTCTCAAAAATTGATCTTAAAAGTGGCTATTATCAAATTCGCATTCAAGAAGGTGATGAATGGAAAACCGCTTTCAAAACCAAATTTGGCTTATATGAGTGGTTAGTGATGCCTATGGGTTTGTCCGAAGCTCCCGGAACTTTCGTGCGTCTTATGCATCATGTGCTTAGACCTTACATAGGAGTCTTCGTTGTGGTTTACTTTGATGATATTCTCATGTTTAGCAAAACAATGAAAGACCATATTAATCATGTTAAATCTGTTTTGCAAACCCTTCGCAAGGAAAGCCTTTATGCAAATTTGAAAAAATGCACATTTGGTGTTGACAAAGTGGTTTTCTTGGGATTTGTTGTCTCTTCAAAAGGTATTCATGTTGACGAAACTAAAATTGAGGCAATTAAAACTTGGCCCCAACCAACCAATTTGCAACAAGTGCGTAGTTTCCTTGGCCTTGCAGGATTTTATCGCCGATTTGTGAAAAACTTTAGCACAATTGCCGCTCCTTTGCATACCTTGAGTAAGAAGAATGCTCCTTTTGTTTGGGGATCTTTGCAATCCACCGCTTTTGATGAGCTCAAGTGTTTGCTTACTCATGCTCCGATTCTTGCTTTGCCCAATTTTGACAAAACTTTTGAGGTTCATTGTGATGCAAGTGGTACCAGAATTGGCAGAGTTTTGATGCAAGAAAAACGAGCCATTGCTTATTTTAGTGAAAAACTCTCCGGTGCTCAACTTAATTATCCCATCTATGACAAAGAATTGTATGCTTTAGTGCGTGTGCTACATGTTTGGGAACATTATCTT
Organism: Triticum aestivum; assembly: GCF_018294505.1. Taxonomy (NCBI): domain Eukaryota; kingdom Viridiplantae; phylum Streptophyta; class Magnoliopsida; order Poales; family Poaceae; genus Triticum; species Triticum aestivum. Next base: position 696,079,002 of record NC_057803.1, read on the forward strand.
AGACCTCATGAGTTTGTCATCCATACCGATCATGAAACGCTTAAGTACCTAAAAGGTCAAACTAAATTGAACAAGCGTCATGCCAAATGGAGTGAATTCATTGAATCTTTTCCTTATGTGATCAAGTACATTAAGGGTAAAGAAAATGTAGTTGCGGATGCACTTTCACGCATATGCATGCTTGTCACTCAACTTGAGTTGAATGTTATTGGTTTTGAGCATATAAAAGACTTGTATGAGCATGATCCTTCTTTTGCTAATCCTTACACTAAGTGTTTGACACACACGTCTTGGGAACGATACTACCTAAAGGATGATTATCTTATGAGAGCTAACAAACTTTGCATTCCCGAGTCTTCTCTTCGTTTGCTCCTTTTGCAAGAGGCTCATGGAGGCGGACTCATGGGACACTTTGGACGCGACAAGACCTTCGCCACGCTCTCCAAGAACTACTTTTGGCCCAAGATGTTTCGTGATGTCTCACGCTTCACGAACCGTTGCTCTACATGTCGCAAAGCTAAGTCAAAAGCTCAATCCCATGGTCTTTACATGCCACTTCCCATTCCTTATCAACCTTGGGAAGACATTAGCATGGATTTTGTACTTGGTTTGCCTAGAACTCAAAATGGCAAGGATTCCGTCTTTGTTGTTGTGGACAGATTTTCTAAGATGGCACATTTCATTCCTTGCAACAAGATAGACGATGCTTCACATATTGCTAATCTCTTTTGTAGGGAAATCTTGCGACTTCATGGATTGCCAAAGACGATTGTCTCGGATCGTGACGTCAAGTTCCTGAGTTACTTTTGGAAGACCCTATGCGCCAAGCTCAGAATCAAGCTATTGTTCTCTTCGGCATACCATCCTCAAACCGACGGCCAAACGGAGGTGACGAACCGTACACTCTCGACTCTACTTCGCGTGTTGATCAAGAAGAACATCAAGGAGTGGGAAGAGTGTCTACCCATCGCCGAGTACGCCTACAACCGTGCAAGACATTCCACGACCGGCAAGTCCCCCTTCGAGGTCGTCTACGGCTTCAACCCTTTGTCCCCATTGGACATTCTACCTCTTCCTCTACAAGAGCGAACCAACCTCGACGCAAGCGCTCATGCATGCTCCATCAAGAAGATGCATGAAGATACAAGGCACACCATCGAGCGCCAAGTACAACGACTAACGACCAAACTCAACATCAACAAGCAACCCATGGTATTCAACATTGGTGATCTAGTGTGGCTACATCTTCGCAAGGACCGTTTCCCCAATGAACGCAAGTCCAAGCTTCTACCACGCGCCGATGGACCTTTCAAGGTTCTAGCACGCTACAACGACAACGCCTACAAGATCGACCTACCACGAGACAAGTACAACGTGAGCGACATCTTCAACGTCAAGGACCTCGCACCTTTCCATGGTGATGCACCTTTTGATCCGAGGTCGGATCTCTCCCAAGGGGAGGAGATGATGCGGAGCATCCCTCGCTCATCCCCATGGATGTGCCTACATCTCCCTCAACACCACTTGGACCCATGACACGAGCCCGAGCTAAGGCCATTGAAGATAAGGTGAACTTGCTCCTCTCCGAACTTCCTATTCCTACTCACGAGACATGGCTACTACCTCATTCAAAAACTCTGTGTGTTATCAGGTGCCTGGAAACGAGCCACGGAACAGCTACCCCCAAGAGCCAAGACGGCGAGGACCCCAATCATGATGAACAAGAAGAAGAGCTGCCCCGAAGCTACAAGCGTCGGACGACCGACAGTGTCCGGATGTCCGACGAGTCCCAGGACACGGACGTCCGACACTTCGTCAACCGAACCAAATCTACGGACGTCCGGAGCGGACCGGACGACCGGACGCCAAGCACCAGAACCGAAACTACGGACGTCCGAGCGCGCCCGGACGACCGGACCCTCCTGAAGCCCCGGACGACCGACCCCCTACGGACGACCGACGCGCCTACACCCGAGCTGAAACAACGGACATCCGAGCGCGCCCGGACGACCGGACCGTACCGATCCTCCGGCCGTCCGACGCCTTCCAGACGTCCGACTCCTGAGTGACCGAACCTACGGGCTGGAGCCCTTGTACCCCTTCGTTTTGACTTCCATTTGCACTAAGACTATAAATAGGATACCCCCACCTCCTGGTACGGGTAGCATTGGATTAGCTCATATTTGTGAGAGAGCCTTTGCTCATCCACTTGGATACTTCTCCTCGGAGTTCAGGACCTCTTCGGAGAAGATCCCCCAAGCGGATTCAAGACCCCTTTCGAGGGAAGATCATCAAGACCTCCGTTAGGAGATGAACTGTCCTTTGTATCCTTACCTTTGTTGATTGTGGATCATTTGTACCTCTTTGTGTTCGGTGATCTAGCACTCGTGTGATTGATTCTCTGTCAGTTTCGTGATTCTCTCTCGTGTTTTCCCCTTTGTGCTTCCGCGTGTTCCTCGTGTTCCTCCTGTGGGATCCCTCCAAACGTGAAAGATCATCCACATAGGGTTCCACCCTACATCAGAAGTTTTCCTGCAAAAAATCTTAAATGAGAGTTGAATAGCAACACATAGTCACCTACATTAAACTCACGCTTTTGTATCCTTTTGTCATGCCATCTCTTAACTTTTTCTTTAAACAGTTTGGCATTCTCATAAGCTTGGGTTCTCCATTCATCAAGTGAGCTAATGTCAAATAACCTCTTCTCACCGGCAAGTTTGAAATCATAATTGAGCTCTTTAATGGCCCAATATGCCTTATGTTCTAGTTCGAGAGGTAAGTGACATGCTTTTCCATAAACTATTTTATAAGGAGACATACCCATAGGATTTTTATATGCAGTTCTATAAGCCCATAATGCATCATCAAGTTTCTTGGACCAATTCTTTCTAGATCTATTAACAGTCTTTTGCAAAATTAATTTGAGCTCTCTATTGCTCAACTCTACCTGACCACTAGACTGTGGGTGATAAGGAGATGCGATTCTGTGATTAACATCATACTTAGCAAGCATTTTACGGAAAGCACCATGAATAAAATGTGAACCACCATCAGTCATAAGATATCTAGGGACTCCAAAACTCGGAAAAATAACTTTTTTAAGCATCTTAATAGAGGTGTTATGATCAACACTACTAGTTGGAATAGCTTCTACCCACTTAGTAATGTAATCAACAGCAACTAAAATATGTGTATACCCATTAGAGGAAGCAAACGGTCCCATATAGTCAAAGCCCCAAACATCAAATGGTTCAATAACAAGTGAATAATTCATAGGCATTTCTTGACGTCTACTAATATTACCAATTCTTTGACATTCATCGCAAGACAAGACAAACTTACGGGCATCCTTTAAGAGAATAGGCCAATAAAAACTGGATTGCAATACCGTATGTGCAGTTCTATCTCCAGCGTGGTGTCCTCCATAAGCTTCGGAGTGATACTTGCGTAGGATCTGTTCCTGTTCATGCTCAGGTACACAGCGTCCAATAACACCATCTACTCCTTCTTTATAAAGGTGTGGGTCATCCCAGAAGTAATGTCTTAAATCATAGAAAAACCTTTTCTTTTGCTGGTATGTGAAACTAGGTGGTATAAATTTAGCACCAATGTAATTAGCATAATCAGCATACCATGGAGCAGTACGAGAAGCATTTATGACAACCAATTGTTCATCGGGAAAGCTATCATCAATAGGTAGTGGGTCATCAAGAACATTCTCTAACCTAGACAAGTTGTCTGCAACGGGGTTCTCGGCTCCCTTTCTATCAATAATATGCAAATCAAATTCTTGTAGCAAGAGAACCCATCTAATAAGTCTAGGTTTAGCGTCTTTCTTTTCCATAAGATATTTAATAGCGGCATGATCAGTGTGAACAGTTACTTTAGAATCAACAATATAAGGTCTGAACTTATCACAAGCAAATACAACTGCTAAAAATTCTTTTTCAGTAGTAGCATAATTTCTCTGGGCGCTGTCTAGAGTTTTACTAGCATATTGGATAACATTTAATTTCTTATCAACTCTTTGTCCTAGAATAGCGCCTACTGCATAATCGCTAGCATCACACATAATTTGAAAGGGTAAATTCCAATCACGTGGCTGAACAATTGGTGCGGAAATCAAAGCTTTCTTAAGTATTTCAAATGCTTCTACACAATCATCATCAAAGACAAAAGGAATATATTTTGTAAGAGATTAGTCAGAGGCCTGGAAATTTTGGAGAAGTCCTTAATGAACCTCCTACAAAAACCGGCATGACCAAGGAAACTTCTTATACCTTTAATGTCCTTAGGACACGACATCTTTTCAATAGCATCAACTTTAGCTTTATCAACTTCAATGCCTCTTTCAGAAATTTTATGCCCCAAGACAATACCTTCGTTAACCATAAAGTGGCACTTCTCCCAATTCAAGACAAGGTTAGTTTCTCCACATCTCTGCAAAACTCGATCAAGGTTGCTCAAGCAATCATCAAAAGAAGTTCCATACACGGAGAAATCATCCATGAAAACCTCAACAATCTTTTCACAAAAATCAGAGAATATAGCCATCATGCATCTTTGAAAGGTAGCAGGTGCATTACATAAACTAAAAGGCATACGTCTATAAGCAAAGGTACCAAAAGGGCAAGTAAAAGTTGTCTTTTCTTGATCCTCTTTTGACACAGGTATTTGAGAAAAATCAGAATAACCATCTAGAAAGCAAAAATGTGTATGTTTGGATAATCTTTCTAGCATTTGATCAATAAAAGGTAAAGGGTAATGATCCTTTTTAGTAGTTTATTTAATTTGCGGAAATCAATTACCATCCTATAACCTGTAACAATTTTTTGTGGGATCAATTCATCTTTATCATTAGGAACAACGGTAATACCTCCCTTCTTAGGGACACAATGGACATGACTTACCCACTGACTATCAGCAACGGGATAAATTATACCTGCCTCCAGAAGCTTTAGTATTTCTTTTCTTACCACTTCTTTCATCTTAGTATTTAACTGCCATTTGTGATCAACAACCGTTTTAGCGTCTTTCTCCAATTTTATTTTTTGTTGGCATAAAATGGGACTAATGCTCTTAAGATCATCCAGAGTATATCCAATAGCAGCACGATGCTTCTTCAGAGTTTTCAATATTTTTTTCTTCTTATTGCTCTGAAAGGTTAGTACTAATAATAACAGGATATATCTTTTTCTCAACGAGATTAGCATATTTAAGAGTATCAGGTAATGGTTTAAGCTCAAACACGGGATCACCCTTGGGTGGAGGAGGATCCCCTAGAATTTCAACAGGCAAGTTATGTTTCAAAATAGGACCTTGTTTAAAGAATACTTCATCTATTTCCCTTCTTTCATTCATAAACATATCATTTTCATGGTCGAGCAAATATTGTTCTAATCGATCATTAGGAGGCGCATCAATAGAAGCAAGACCAATAATTTCATCTTTACTGGACAATTCTTTATCATGAGGTTGTCTACGAAATTTAGCAAAATTAAACTCATGAGACATATCCCCCAGACCAATAGTAACAACATCCTTTTAGCAGTCTATCCTAGCATTAATAGTATTCAAAAAGGGTCTACCAAATATAATGGGACAAAAGCTATCTTGTGGGGAACCAAGAACAAGAAAATCAGCAGGATATTTAACTTCCCCACACAGGACTTCAACATTCTAACAATCCCAACTGGTGAAATAGTATCTCTATTGGCAAGCTTAATTGTAACATCAATTTCCTCTATCTCGGCAAGTGTAATATCATGCATAATTTCTTTGTATAAGGAATGAGGTATTGCACTTGCACTAGCACCCATATCACACACGCCATGATAAAAATGATCTCCTATTTTAACATAAATAACAGGCATGCCTACAATAGGTCTATGTTTATTTTTAGTGTCGGGTCTAGCAATTCTAGCAGCTTCATCACAGAAGTAAATAACATGCCCATCAATATTATCAGCCAAGAGATCTTTATCATAGCAATAATAGGTTCAACTTTAATTTGCTCAGGGGGTTCGGGTGTCTTAATATTACTTTTGTTGACCACAATTGAAGCTTTAGCATGATCCTTTATTCTAACAGGGAAAGGTGGTTTCTCAATATAAGCAGTAGGAACAATAGGATCATTATAACTGATAGTCTTTTCCTCAACTTTAATAGGTGCAACTACTTTTACTTCAATGGGAGTATTATATTTAAACCACTTCTCCTTAGGGAGATCAACATGAGTAGCAAATGATTCACAGAAAGAAGCTACTATCTCAAAGTCAAGTCCATATTTAGTGCTAAACTCACGGAAAACATCGGTATCCATAAAAGATTTAACACAATCAAATTTAGGTGTTATACCTGACTCCTTACCTTCGTCGAGATCCCAATCTTCAGAGTTGCGTTTAATTCTTTCCAATAAATCTCATCTGAATTCAATAGTCTTCATCATAAAGGAACCAGTACAAGAAGTATCGAGCATGGAGCGATTATTGAGAGAAAGCCAAGCAAAAAAATTTGAATAATAATTTCTCTTGAGAGCTCATGATTGGTGCATGAATATAACATTTACTTAAGCCTCCCCCAAGCTTGAGAGATGCTTTCTCCTTCACAAGGCCAAAAATTATATATGATTGCGATCACGATGAACAAGATGCATAGGATAAAACTTCTGATGAAATTCCAATTTCAATCGTTTGTAGTTCCATGATCCCATATCATCACTTAGCCTATACCATGTCAATGCCTCTCCCTTCAAATATAAAGGGAATACCTTCTTCTTGATAACATCCTCGGGCATACCTGCAAGCTTAAATAATCCACAAACTTCATCCACATAGATTAGGTGCAAATCGGGATGCAATGTTCCATCTCCTGTAAAAGGATTAGTTAGCAGTTTCTCTATCATACCCGAAGGAATTTCAAAGTAAACATTTTCAGTAGGTTCAGTAGGTTGAGGAGCAACTCTTTGCTCTACTGGTCGGGGTGAAGATACCCCAAACAAGCCCCTCAAAGGATTACTTTCCATAGTAACAAGTGATAGTAAATTTCAGCAACTATATAAATTTTTCCTTACCAAATTCCACTTACCAAGGGCGCTTCACTCCCCGGCAACGGCGCCAGAAAAGAGTCTTGATGACCCACAAGTGTAGGGGATCTATCGTAGTCCTTTCGATAAGTAAGATTGTCGAACCCAACGAGGACCAGAAGGAAATGATAAGCAATTTTTAGTAAGGTATTCTCTGCAAGCACTGAAATTATCGGTAACAGATAGTTTTGTGATAAGGTAATTTGTAACGGGCAACAGGTAATAATTTGTAATGGGCAACAGGTAATAAAAGTAAATAAGGTGCAGCAAGATGGCCCAATCCTTTTTGTAGCAAAGGACTAGCCTGGACAAATTATTATATGAAGGAAAACGCTCGCGAGGACACATGGGAATTATCGTCAAGCTAGTTTTCATCACGCTCATATGATTCACGTTCGTTACTTCGATAATTTGGTATGGGGGTGGACCAACGCTTGGGTGCTTCCCTTTCTAGGACAAGCATCCCACTTATTATTAACCCCTATTGCAAGCATCCGCAACTACAAAAGAAGTATTAAGGTAAACCTAACCATAGCATGAAACATATGGATCCAAATCAGCCCCTAACAAAGCAACGCATAAACTAGGGTTTAAGCTTCTGTCACTCTAGCAACCCATCATCTACTTATTACTTCCCAATGCCTTCCTCTAGGCCCAAAAAATGGTGAAGTGTCATATAGTCGACGTTCACATAACACCACTAGAGGAAAGACAACATACATCTCATCAAAATATCGAACGAATACCAAATTCACATGACTACTTATAGCAAGACTTATCCCATGTCCTCAGGAACAAAGTAACTACTCACAAATCATATTCATGTTCATAATCAGAGGGGTACTAATATGCATAAAGGATCTGGACATATGATCTTCCATCGAATAAACCAACTAGCATCAACTACAAGGAGTAATCAACACTACTAGCAACCTACAGGTACCAATCTGAGGCTTTGGGACAGAGATTGGATACAAGAGATGAACTAGGGTTTGAGAGGAGATGGTACTGGTGAAGATTTTGATGGAGATTGACCCCCTCCCGGTGAGAGGATCGTTGGTGATGACGATGGCGATGATTTCCCCCTCCCGGAGGGAAGTTTCCCCAGCAGAACAGCTCCGCCGGAGCCCTAGATTGGTTCCGCCAAGGTTCCGCCTCGTGGTGGCGGAGTTTCGTCCCGTAAGCTTGCTTATCATTTTTTTTCTCGGACGAAAGACTTCATATAGCAGAAGATGGGCACCTGAGGCCTGCCAGGGGGCCCACGAGGCAAGGGGCGCGCCCAAGGGGGTAGGGTGCGCCCCCCAACCTCGTGGATGGTGGGTGGCCCCCCTATGGTACTTTCTTCACTCAGTATCTTTTATTTATTCCAAAAACTGCTTCCGTGGAGTTTCAGGACTTTTGAAGTTGTGTAGAATAGGCCTCTAATATTTGCTCCTTTTCCAGCCCAAAATTCCAGCTGCCAGCATTCTTCCTCTTCATGTAAACCTTGTAAAATAAGAGAGAATATACATAAGTATTGTGACATAATGTGTAATAACAGCCCCTAATGCAATAAATATCGATATAAAAGCATGATGCAAAAGGGACATATCAACGTGTTACATTACCTGACTTTTTACTCCACGGACCCAAAATTGACATTGTTTTAGACGAGGCATCGCGTAACTGGGACAAGTTCTGCACAACACCCACCGCATCCCACGCCTCTTTGATCACCTCCGGCAATGAAGTGTCCCGCTCCATCGCTTCTTGTCACCACTTGGCCCTGGGTCAGCCGATCTATTAACTAATATTGCCACATGATCTGAGCAAGGTGAAGGGACATGAATTACCGAAGAGAAGGCAAACAGATTCCTCCATGCATTAGTAGCAACCGCCCTGTCAAACTGAATCTTCACATTGTCTAAACCCCCACACTTATTATCATATGTGAACGGGACTCTCATAAAACCCAGATCAACTAGTACAAAAATCAATATCTGCTATCATTACACGCTTGTATCACCATGTCTTCGTCAAACTAGCGCACCTATACAATTTACCATTGTATTTGGTGTGTTGGGGACACAAGAGACTTTTTATTATATTTGATTGCAGGGTTGCTTGAGAGAGACCATCTTCATCCTACGCCCCCCACGGATTGATACACTTTAGGTCATCCACTTGAGGGAAATTTGCTACTATTCTACAAAACTCTACGCTTGGAGGCCCAACACGAGTCTACAAGAATAAGTTGTGTAGTAGACATCAGTCCCTCATAGTCAGTTGCAATGCAATTGCCCCCTATTGGTCAAGTACCCCTCTTCCTATTTAGTTTAGGGGTTAAGGCGAGAAATGGCTAGATGAACCCTTCCTTTCACCATGCACCAGACCCATTCATTTGCTACTTGTAGAGGTTGTAAGTAAACAGTGCCCCACTAAATTCAAAGTGACGGTGGGGTTGAAAGACGAGAGTGCCCACCCTTTCTATCAAGTAGGCTACTTTTTCCGGAACATGGTCTGGAATAAGTGTTCCTATGTAGTTCATAGCGACAGTGGGGTTGTAGCCGCGAGCAGTGGGCGACAGAAACGGACGCGATATGGGGGACATGGTGGTGGCAATTGGCACCATTAACTGGTAGTTGGGGAAGCAGCAGACAACATGCTACGGTTAAGGGGCGCATTTCATGGTGAAAAACACGGCAGCGACATTGGTACGAGTGCGGAAGAGAGTGGAATAAGAACTTGGCTCCCACATGGGCGGTTGGGTTTGGAGCTCGCTCCATATCAGCACCTCCCAACCTCTAAATTTGGAGGCCTGCGAGCTCGATTTGGAGTGGCCTCCAAAAACTATGGACACCGTCTGGTATGGTTAACTCTATAAGACATGTTTTTTCAATCTGGGACGCCATATGGATAAGTATTATGGCGATCAAACACCTAAAGTTGTTGTGGAAGGTGCACGTAGGAGTATGGTATGTGTACATGAGTGTCTGCGTTTGTAATCTGGTTCTAGGGGCCTCTCCAATGCCTGGCCCCAAAACGAACATTGTATTTTGTTCGCGGACTGGTCGGGACTGGTCCACAGACAGTGATACGGGAGTCGGCCATCCAACCATGTCTCCATACGCGATCTCAAAATAGTAGCATATCAAATCTTTGATGAGCCAAAATATCCAAATGCGACAGTAGTTCTAATTTAAATATTACAATCCAACTTAGTTTTCAAATAAAATAATTGAAACTTGAATTCAACTCGCACATATGGTCTAGTTGTCCCCTTTAACCACTCGCGGATGCTCAATCAAATCTTCCTTGAGCTTCTCATGAGTTACTCAGTCGATGCCGATTTTTTGGAGTGTTTGAACAAACTCATCAAACATGGCCGGATTCTGATATGGAGTTGGATAGGATCATCCATGTTCGCAAATTCCAAACCTCCGGCAGCATCTTCACCCTCATTCTTTGCGGTCATGTTGTGCATGATCATACAATAAGGCATCACCTCCTACAAGGTCTTCGGATCCCATTGTTTAGCATGTCCACGAACAACTACAAAACGGGTTTGGAGCATTCCAAATGTCCCCACGACATCCTTTCTAACTCCTTGTCTTTGGTCAAGTGAGTTTTTTTACCAACTGACTTAGAGAGGGTCTTGACAAAGTAGAGGATAGATATCACCAGCCAGATAGTAGCCCATATTGTATTGATGCACATGGACAGTATATTTGCAAGGAGAAGCTTGCCCTTCAGTCAGCCTAGCAAACAATGGAGGCCACTACAACACGCTGGTGTCATTTTTAGAACCAGGCATACCGAAGAAAGCATGCCATATCTAGAGGTCATGTGATGCAACTGCTTCGAAAATGATGGTGGGCTTCTTAACATGGCCTTGGTATTGCCCTTGTAGAGCTTTTGGATAGTTCTTTCATCACCACTCCATGTAATCAAGAGATCCTAACAAACCTGGCCACCCTCTTGCTTCAGACATTTCCAAGAGCCTTTCAATGTCCGTGATAGATGGTTCTCTCAAGTACTATGGTCCAAACATCTAGACCACCGTAGTAGCACGTCTGACCATGGCTTCTTCGCATCTGCTCTTAGACATCCGGAGATATTTGTTCCACGAATCTGGGGGCGTACCATATGCAAGGATTCAAAATTGTCCATGAATAGGGCAACGGGGCAAAGTATTTGTCCATCAGCGTCAAAAGCCCCCATGACCTGTTCCAATTCAGCACTCGATCACTTGAAATTGAGAACATGCTCTTCCGCATGCTTCGCGTCTGCAAGGACCGCCTGCACCAGCGTTGTTTTATTCGCATAATCCTCCTCGTCGCATGACTCAATGTAGTGCTCGTACATGTACTCCATGCACGGATCCATTGCTTCAAAGAAGGGAGAAAACAATTAGCACGGGCATTTTCACGAAACACTTGTGTGGCATGGTGACACCCTAGGAGCCGATGGTACCTGCGTGGCTGACGGAGGAGAGATGTGGACCCGCGGCATAGGCAAAGCAGTGGGGTGACCGGGTGGAGCGACGGAGGTCCGCGAAGGGCTTGGCCGGTGGTCGGGTGGTAGAGCGATGAGCTGGTGAGGGAGGAAACGGATGCAGAGAAAGAGGGAAGGTATGGAGACGCGGGGTCCGGGAGTGGTTATGGATAGGCCGGGGTGTCGGAGTCCTGCGTGGTGACGGTCTAGACTCCCGTGATGCCCCCCTCTTATTTGCTTCCGGTTTGTAGATAATTAGACAAGCAGACCTATGTCGGATGACAAATTGCATCCGGACAGCATGGTCCGGACGATTTGAGGGCCCGCTTTAAAGATGCGAATAAAAGTCTCGTGTCCAAGACGCACAAATAGCAAGCAAGCGAGCAACGACGGAATTGTTGGAATTTCGAAATTCCGGTCTCCCTGCTGAGTACTACGAGTACGTATTTGCCAGCGTCACTAAAGAGAGAAAAGAAGAATCGGGGTGGTTGAGCCAGTCAGCCAGCCAGCCAACCCCCTTCTCCCCTCCCCATAAACCCCCATCGCCTCTCTCCCATTCCACGACTCCTCTGCCGGCAAGCGCAAGCGAGGAAGGAGCGGCCGGCCGAGATGCCGTCGTTCATCGTGCCCCTGCCAGGCGGGAGGGCGCTGGCCTCAGGCGCCGGCAGCAAGGCGGCCAAGGTGGCGCTCACCGGCGCCAGCGTCGTCGGCAACGCTGCCGCCGCCTTGTTGACGATCGCTCCGGTGTAAGTTTCCGGTCCCATCCCTCCCTGCTCCCCCCCCTCTCTCTCTCTCTCTCTCTCTCTCTCTCTCTCTCTCTCTCTCTCTCTTCGTACGTACGTACTATTTTCTTGGCTCGCTCCTTGCGCCGGCCGGCCGGCCGGCTGGATCTACGAAAGGCAGGGCCTTTTTCTTGCGCCGTCGTGCCGCGCGCACCAGCGCCGGCTGGATCTAGCTCGCTAGCTGCACGCCTCCGTACGTCCCTAAGGCAAGGCCAAGGCGTGACCTTTTGTTCCTTGATGAATATGCACGAGTGTGCATATCATATACTCCCTCCGTTCTAAGGAAGAAAGGCCAAGGTGTGGCATCTCCATGGCATCGGGGCACGTGCGGATGCATTCTCTCCCGGCCGGCGTAGAATATTGTGTTTGGCCTGCCTCTGTTCGATGCGGCGGCCGGATCTTGCCTGTACCTCCGAAAAAGGGAGTCCTTTTTTCAATTCCACCACGCCGTCGGCCGATTCGCCCGAGTTGGATGCTAGTCCCTTCCGATCCCTGGCTGGCTGCACGGCGGTAGGCTCCCTGGCCGGAAGTTGCAGGCTTTTCTGGTGTTTCTTGGTGGTTGGCAAGGCATCCACACAGCTGCAGGGCTTTCAGCAGATTGCAGAGTCTTATTTTCTGAAACTAGCTATACTGCACTGCCGTGCCGATTGAGGTTTTCTTTGGATATTGATTGAAAAATTATCTACATGCATACACTCAAGTCAAGTCATCAATCTCTGTCCATCTGGTTTGTCGATGTTGGTTCATTAATCTTAAGCCCATCCTGTTTGTTGGTTGCTTTCTCCCATCGGATTGCATATGTAGAAAGCATTACCCTAGCTAGCATGTTCATTTACATCTAACCAGCTGTGGAAAGACACTTGTGTGTTTTTTGAGTTAGTACCCAGTGCAAATTTCATCTTAGTAATACATGCATTCTGCCATGCTAAACTTTTGTGCAATTCAGTGCTTTGCCTGAATGTGAGTGTATATCAAGATTTTGATAGAGAATGTACATTTTTTGCAGCTTCAGCTTCGTGGTCCCAATCTTCAGGGAGAAGGGTGTTGGTGAGCGGACGGCGTACGGCCACATCGTCACACTGTTCAGCAGTGTGGCGATGTTCCTCTACGCGCTCCCAGGCTACCCTGGCGCCATTGTCTCGCTGATTATCAATGGAGTCTCCTCGTTGCTGCAGTTGGCATACGTCGGGGTGTTCCTCTGGTTCGCGGTCGGGGCGCCGCGCCGCAACGCCTTGTACGTCCTCGCCCCCGTGCTCGTCGTGTCAGCCCTCATGACCTGTCTTGTTGCCACTAAGGTCATCTGGTGGTCTCCCTTCGTTGCCGCTGTTGCCGCGGGTGCCGCCCTACTCTCCTACTTCTCCGTCATTGCTGATGTGGTATGTATGTTGAAGTTGACATCATCACTCACCACCCTTGGGAATTGATGTTGATCCTTGTGATATTGTTAGGGTCAATTTGCACCAGAAGAAGCACACAAGTTTAACATTGTTTAGTTTAGATTCCTCATCAAAAATTTGCATCGTTTTGCAGGTGGAAGCGGCAAAGAGCAAAGATGTGGGCAACATGGATCCGCTCCTCGAGGTGTTGCTTGGACTCGTCAACGCTTCCGCTTCAGCTGGCTTTGGGTTTTCGTTCACTCCTCGGGATCTCTACACTGCGGTAAGAATAGAAACTATGTCCTCCTCTAATCAAAGCCAGCAGTATATATTTTGTGTTTGTGATGACTGATTTAGTTATAAAACTTATATAGATACCGAACGCCGTCGGAGTTGTGATCCTGGTGGTACAGTTGGTGGTGTTCGTCATGCACTACAAGCCGGAGCCTGAGCCTGAGCCTGAGCCTGAGCCTGAGTACGGGTCTGATCTTGAGTCTTTGTTCGTGTAGGCGTAGAGATTATGCTTCACACCTTTTCAGGAACTCTTGTCCTGCTATGCGGCTATTTATGAGATTGTGGCTTAAGCTACTATGAGACTATTTTTCGATAAAGGGCGCTTTTATTATCTCAAAAAGTAGGCATTATGAGTAACACCCGGCCTCTGCATAACTAAGATGCACACAGCCAATCACCTAAAGTCTGATAAAAAGAAAGGAAGAAAAAACGACAAATGGGCGACAGTAGAGTCATATAGACCGACACTATGCCTATGTCGAAAGGGGTGGTGGACCGATCCGGAGATTATGCTGCCACCCATGTTGGGTAAAAACCTCCGTAGCCACCTGCTCCAACCGCATACACACCGCCTTGAACAGCGGTTGGTACTTCACTCGTTGTAGCGTATACCACGTACGAAGCGAGTGCGTACAACGGAAAATAACCTGCAAAGGAGAAGCATTTTTGTTATTGAAAACCAAATCATTTCTACATAGCCAAAGCGACCATAGTAAGGCATACGCTCCCACCCTTATTAGCGTTTTCAACCTATTTGGAATACCATCCAACCAATGACCAAAAATATTAGCGACACTTGTGGGCGGATACAAATTTGACGCTATTTGGATGACTGACCACGTAGAACGTGCAAACTTGCATTGGAAAAAGAGGTGTTTGATTGTCTCTTCATGAGTACAAAAACAACACATCTTACTCCCTGGCCAGTTGCGCCGTGCGAGGTTGTCTTTGGTTAGAACAACTCCCCTACGAAGATACCACATGAAGATTTTAACTTTTAGTGAGACTATGGCACAAACAAGTTCTGTAACCTTTATTTGTTCTTCTTTTACCCAACCACTACTATTATCGTCAACTCTAGTTTCTACATTTGTGCTTCCGCTCGAGCTTGTCTGTCATTTGTGTTTCAACGGTTGATTGCCATGTTCAAAAAGAGCTTCAAAAAATATTACCTTAAAATGAGGCAACAATTAAACCATGTCCTCTCCATATGCATGCACCAGAAGAAGCACAAGTTTAAAATCCAAGCGTGCATTCATCCATCATTACAAGCAGCTTTCAGCACAAGCTTTGCACTAAAATTCCAAGTGCAAGCCAAAATCCGCAAATTTCTCCATTCGTCTATCATCACAAACAGTTTGGAGAAAATCATATGAATAAACTAGTCTCAAACTATTTTCTATAATATTGTGATTCTTGAGTTTTTGGTGGTCATAGTTATATCACAAGAAAATATGAATCTTGAATTCATTTGTCACCTACAGCACACACCATGAGTTAAAAGGCGCTTCACTTTGCATACAGATGAGTACCAACAGTCAAACAAGAGTTTACACAATCTTGATAACTAAAGTTGTCGACGATACGAAAACGTACAAACCCCTACAGAAGACTCCAAACGCTTGTACAATTTACCAAAGGTGCTGCCTACTTATTCTGGTACAACAGCTATGTATCCTTTTCTCGTCACAAAAAATAATCACAAGGACGAAATATTAACAATAAAGTTTGTATTGCTCGCCGACAGCGAGAGCGCTGCTGCTGCTAACAGGATGGCATATGTAGAACACAGCTGGCTCGCCATTTTTTGTTCCAATGGTTATGAGGGCGACCGGGGACTGGCACAGCAGCCGAATCTGCAGCAGTTTACACAAAAACAAAAATTTCTGGAACATCCACCATACATCATCACGAGCTCTGTGTTTGGCGGTGAATTTGGAGTATCCAGTCCATGTAACTGCTTGTTCCTGCCATCTGATCCTCGACGAGGTTGGACAGAAGTAGGAAGCCTTCTCTTGGCTGCTCGCCTTGCCGTACCACACGGGGCAGCTGGTAACATGAAGAATCCCTCTCCCTTAGGGCTCTTAGTACTGCCATGAAGTTTCTTGAGTGATTGTTGTCACATTCTCTCAACTGAATCTGCAAGATTACCCCATGTCAGCAACAAGCACAAATACAAAGTGAAGTTGTATTACATGCTAACAGTAAGCCTTTTATAGATTCTGATCCCAGAGCATATCAGAGGTATTTTTAAGAACTTACCTAAAAAAAGGAGAAATGGCATGATACACTGTTAATTTATTTGAATTTTGTTTAAGAAAGTCAAAAAAATTGAAGGACGGAAAGAGTAATGAAATATAAGTCCCAAGGTCGGGACTATATTATTTACCAAAGAGTAAAGAAAGGTACCTTTGATAAATCAGGGAAGTTTGAGAGGCTGACTCCAAGAATGTCGTTCATGAGCTCAGGTTGGAGCATCCTACCCAACCATACTAGGAAGGTGAAGCCATCATCAAGAAGATATAAACCAGCAGTGTCTAGGCACTCACTACCGGAACGGGGCCCTATGCCGACGGCCATATCTATGCCGACGGCCCCCGTCGGCCTTGTCTGGGCTATGCCGACAGCCATATCCAGGCCATCGGCGTAATAAAGCCGTCGGGCTATCCAGACATATGCCGACGGCCCCCGTCGGCCCAGAACGGTCGTCGGCTTACCCAAAGTTACGCCTACAGCAGCCGTCGGCATATATCGGCCGTCGGCATAGTTGCGGGCCCAGCGATCCCGCCGTGCCGTGCGGCTAACGGCGTCCGATCTATACCGACGGCCGAGGCGGGAGGCCGTCGGCATAGATGCCCTTACCACGTCATCGATCCGAGGCGCACCGACCACCACCTATGCCAACGGCTGCCGTCGGCATATATGCCACATCAACGATCCGCAGCGCGCCGGCCATCTGCCCTATGCCGCAGCTATGCCGACGGCAGTTTTTTTTCTTTTTTTCTTTTTTTCTTTTTTTCTTTTTTTTCATAGCTATATTTTTTTCATAGTTTTTTTCTTTTTTTACCACGTCATCGATCTTTTTATCATAGTTCCCTTATCCACTTCCCAGTCACCCCCTCCACTTGTTAGTTTTTTTTCTTTTTTTCATAGCTATATTTTATGTTTTCTTAAATATTATTATTTGACTAACTTACATATAGTACGTGTTGACAACCGGGTGGTGTTGTGGCATGTCCGAAGAGGCGGCACGCGTCTCCGGTGCGTGGCCTCCCTCACGGACGGCGCCGCCGGCGGCACCTGGAGGGGGGAAACTGCCGCGTCGGTTCTACACGGAGTGGATTTAGCTGTGGTTTTGGCCCGGATGTTGCTCCCGGGTGTCCCTATGGGCCGACCTGACACAACCGGGTGGAGAGGTCCACTGGTCAAAGCCCGTCCGTGGGAAGTCAAAGGGCTAGATCTCGTGGTCAACCGCTCCAGGGTTAGGCGGGACGGGGGCCCTGGGGGTAGCAATGCCACCGGAGCGTCGTACCGGGGGCGCATACATGCGGGGTGGTGTTGTGGCATGTCCGAAGAGGCGGCACGCGTCTCCGGTGCGTGGCCTTCCTCACGGACGGCGCCGCCGCCGGCACCTGGAGGTGGAAAACGGACGCGTCGGGTCTACACGGAGTGGATTTAGCCGTGGTTTTGGCCCGGATGTTGCTCCCGGGTGTCCCTATGGGCCGACCTGACACAACCGGGTGGAGAGGTCCACTGGTCAAAGCCCGTCCGTGGGAAGTCAAAGGGCTAGATCTCGTGGTCAACCGCTCCAGGGTTAGGCAGGACGGGGGCCCTGGGGGTAGCAATGCCACCGGTGCGTCCTACCGGGCCCTCATACATGCGGGGTGGTGTTGTGGCATGTCCGAAGAGGCGGCACGCGTCTCCGGTGCGTGGCCTCCCTCACGGATGGCGCCGCCGCCGGCACCTGGAGGGGGAAAACGGACGCGTCGGGTCTACACGGAGTGGATTTAGCTGTGGTTTTGGCCCGGATGTTGCTCCCGGGTGTCCCTATGGGCCGACCTGACACAACCGGGTGGAGAGGTCCACTGGTCAAAGCCCGTCCGTGGGAAGTCAAAGGGCTAGATCTCGTGGTCAACCGCTCCAGGGTTAGGCGGGACGGGGGCCCTGGGGGGTAGCAATGCCACCGGAGCGTCGTACCGGGCCCTCATACATGCGGGGTGGTGTTGTGGCATGTCCGAAGAGGCGGCACGCGTCTCCGGTGCGTGGCCTCCCTCACGGACGGCGCCGCCGCCGGCACCTGGAGGGGGAAAACGGACGCGTCGGGTCTACACGGAGTGGATTTAGCTGTGGTTTTGGCCCGGATGTTGCTCCCGGGTGTCCCTATGGGCCGACCTGACACAACCGGGTGGAGAGGTCCACTGGTCAAAGTCCTTCCGTGGGAAGTCAAAGGGCTAGATCTCGTGGTCAACCGCTCTAGGGTTAGGCGGGACGGGGGCCCTGGGGGTAGCAATGCCACCGGAGCGTCGTACCGGGCCCTCATACATGCGGGGTGGTGTTGTGGCATGTCCGAAGAGGCGGCACGCGTCTCCGGTGCGTGGCCTCCCTCACGGACGGCGCCGCCGCCGGCACCTGGAGGGGGAAAACGGACGCGTCGGGTCTACACGGAGTGGATTTCGCTGTGGTTTTGGCCCGAATGTTGCTCCCGGGTGTCCCTATGGGCCGACCTGACACAACCGGATGGAGAGGTCCACTGGTCAAAGCCCGTCCGTGGAAAGTCAAAGGGCTAGATCTCGTGGTCAACCGCTCCAGGGTTAGGCGGGACGGGGGCCCTGGGGGGTAGCAATGCCACCGGAGCGTCGTACCGGGCCCTCATACATGCGGGGTGGTGTTGTGGCATGTCCGAAGAGGCGGCACGTGTCTCCGGTGCGTGGCATCCCTCACGGACGGCGCCGCCGCCGGCACCTGGAGGGGGAAAAAGGACGCGACGGGTCTACACTGAGTGGATTTAGCTGTGGTTTTGGCCCGGATGTTGCTCCCGGGTGTCCCTATGGGCCGACCTGACACAACCGGGTGGAGAGGTCCACTGGTCAAAGCCCGACCGTGGGAAGTCAAAGGGCTAGATCTCGTGGTCAACCGCTCCAGGGTTAGGCGAGACGGGGGCCCTGGGGGTAGCAATGCCACCGGAGCATCGTACCGGGCCCTCATACATACGGGTTGGTGTTGTGGCATGTCCGAAGAGGCGGCACGCGTCTCCGGTGCGTGGCCTCCCTCACGGACAGCGCCGCCGCCGGCACCTGGAGGGGGAAAACGGACGCGTCGGGTCTACACGGAGTGGATTTAGCTTTGGTTTTCACCCGGATGTTGCTCCCGGGTGTCCCTATGGGCCGACCTGACACAACCGGGTGAAGAGGTCCACTGGTCAAAGCCCGTCCGTGGGAAGTCAAAGGGCTAGATCTCGTGGTCAACCGCTCCAGGGTTAGGCGGGACGGGGGCCCTGGGGGTAGCAATGCCACTGGAGCGTCGTACCGGGCCCTCATACATGCGGGGTGGTGTTGTGGCATGTCCGAAGAGGCGGCGCGCGTCTCCGGTGCGTGGCCTCCCTCACGGACGGCGCCGCCGCCGGCACCTGGAGGGGGAAAACGGACGCGTCGAGTCTACACGGAGTGGATTTAGCTGTGGTTTTGGCCCAGATGTTGCTCCCGGGTGTCCCTATGGGCCGACCTAACACAACCGGGTGGAGAGGTCCACTGGTCAAAGCCCGTCCGTGGGAAGTCAAAGGGCTAGATCTCGTGGTCAACCGCTCCAGGGTTAGGCGGGACGGGGGCCCTGGGGGGTAGCAATGCTACCGGAGCGTCGTACCGGGCCCTCATACATGCGGGGTGGTGTTGTTGCAAGTCCGAAGAGGTGGCACGTGTCTCCGGTGTGTGGCCTACCTCACAGACGGCGCCGCCGCCGGCACCTGGAGGGGGAAAAAGGACGCGTCGGGTCTACATGGAGTGGATTTAGCTGTGGTTTTGGCCCGGATGTTGCTCCCGGGTATCCCTATGGGCCGACCTGACACAACCGGGTGGAGAGGTCCACTGGTCAAAGCCCGTCCGTGGGAAGTCAAAGGGCTAGATCTCATGGTCAACCGCTCCAGGGTTAGGCGGGACGGGGGCCCTGGGGGTAGCAATGCCACCGGAGCATCGTACAGGGCCCTCATACATGCGGGTTGGTGTTGTGGCATGTCCGAAGAGGCGGCACGCGTCTCCGGTGCGTGGCCTCCCTCACGGACAGCGCCGCCGCCGGCACCTGGAGGGGGAAAACGGACGCGTCGGGTCTACACGGAGTGGATTTAGCTGTGGTTTTGGCCCGGATGTTGCTCCCGGGTGTCCCTATAGGCCGACCTGACACAACCGGGTGGAGAGGTCCACTGGTCAAAGCCCGTCCGTGGGAAGTCAAAGGGCTAGATCTCGTGGTCAACCGCTCCAGGGTTAGGCGGTACGGGGGCCCTGAGGGGTAGCAATGCCACCGGAGCGTCGTACCGGGCCCTCATACATGCGGGGTGGTGTTGTGGCATGTCCGAAGAGGCGGCACGTGTCTCCGGTGCGTGGCCTCCCTCACGGACGGCGCCGCCGCCGGCACCTGGAGGGGGAAAACGGACGCGTCGGGTCTACACGGAGTGGATCTAGCTGTGGTTTTGGCCCGGATGTTGCTCCCGGGTGTCCCTATGGGCCGACCTGACACAACCGGGTGGAGAGGTCCACTGGTCAAAGCCCGTCTGTGGGAAGTCAAAGGGCTAGATCTCGTGGTCAACCTCTCCAGGGTTAGGCGGGACGGGGGCCCTGGGGGTAGCAATGCCACCGGAGCGTCGTACCGGGCCCTCATACATGCGGGGTGGTGTTGTGGCATGTCCGAAGAGGCGGCACGTGTCTCCGGTGCGTGGCCTCCCTCACGGACGGCGCCGCCGCCGGCACCTGGAGGGGGAAAACGGACGCGTCGGGTCTACACGGAGTGGATTTAGCTGTGGTTTTGGCCTGGATGTTGCTCCCGGGTGTCCCTATGGGCCGACCTGACACAACCGGGTGGAGAGGTCCACTGGTCAAAGCCCGTCCGTGGGAAGTCAAAGGGCTAGTTCTCGTGGTCAACCGCTCCAGGGTTAGGCGGGACGGGGGCCCTGGGGGTAGCAATGCCACCGGAGCGTCGTACCGGGCCCTCATACATGCGGGTTGGTGTTGTGGCATGTCCGAAGAGGCGGCACGCGTCTCCGGTGCGTGGCCTCCCTCACGGACGGCGCCGCCGCCGGCACCTGGAGGGGGGAAACGGACGCGTCGGGTCTACACGGAGTGGATTTAGCTGTGGTTTTGGCCCGGATGTTGCTCCCCGGTGTCCCTATGGGCCGACCTGACACAACCGGGTGGAGAGGTCCACTTGTCAAATCCTGTCCGTGGAAAGTCAAAGGGCTAGATCTCGTGGTCAACCGCTCCAGGGTTAGGCGGGACGGGGGCCCTGGGGGTAGCAATGCCACCGGAGCATCGTACCGGGCCCTCATACATGAGGGATGGTGTTGTGGCATGTCCGAAGAGGCGGCACGCGTATCCGGTGCGTGGCCTCCCTCACGGACGGCGCCGCCGCCGGCACCTCGAGGGGGGAAACGGCCGCGTCGGTTCTACACAGAGTGGATTTAGCTGTGGTTTTGGCCCGGATGTTGCTCCCGGGTGTCCCTATGGGACGACCTGACACAACCGGGTGGAGAGGCCCACTGGTCACAGCCCGTCCGTGGGAAGTCAAAGGGCTAGATCTCGTGGTCAACCGCTCCAGGGTTAGGCGGGACGGGGGCCCTGGGGGGTAGCAATGCCACCGGAGCATCGTACCGGGCCCTCATACATGCGGGGTGGTGTTGTGGCATGTTTGAAGAGGCGGCACGCGTCTCCGGTGCGTGGCCTCCCTCGCGGACGGCGCTGCCGCCGGCACCTTGAGGGGGGAAACGGCCGCGTCGGTTCTACACGGAGTGGATTTAGCTGTGGTTTTGGCCCGGATGTTGCTCCCGGGTGTCCCTATGGGCCGACCTGACACAACCGGGTGGAGAGGTCCACTGGTCAAAGCCCGTCCGTGGGAAGTCAAAGGGCTAGATCTCGTGGTCAACCGCTCCAGGGTTAGGCGGGACGGGGGCCCTGGTGGGTAGCAATGCCACCGGAGCGTCGTACCGGGCCCTCATACATGCGGGGTGGTGTTGTGGCATGTCCGAAGAGGCGGCACGCGTCTCCGGTGCGTGGCCTCCCTCACGGACGGCGCCGCTCGGTAACGGTACCCCTCAGTCAGTTGCTCTCCTATGTATCACCTTTCACGAGACCATAGAAAATATTTATATAATAAAGAAATGTTGCTGACCATAGAAAAAATTCGGTTCAGAAAAAAAAATTATAATTATATACCATGTATTATTTTTAACATAATTACATATCATGTATGATTCAAAAAAAAAGATATGCCTACGGCTAAGCCGTCGGCATAGGTGCCACGTGGCGACCTCAGCTATGCCGACGGCTTAGCCGTCGGCATACGGTGGCCTTATCCACTACGTACGCAGCTAGCTGCCAGAGCCACTCGTTCTTTCCCACCCCACGACCAGAGCGCGCCGCCGCCGCACCCCACGACCTGCGCCACCGCCGCCCCCCCCCAACCCCCCCACCCCGACCTGCGTCGCCGCCGCCCTCCCCCCCCCACCCCGACCTGCCGCCGCCGCCGCAAGGCCCTCCCCTGCCGCCGCCGCACCTCCACGGCCCTCCCCTGCCGCCCCCCCACCCCGACCTGCCGCCCCCGCCGCACCTCCACGGCCCTCCCCCTGCCGCCGCCGCACCTCCACGGCCCTCCCCTCTGCCGTGTCTCCCCCCTCGTGCTGCCCCGGCCTACCCCGACCCCGCGGCTGCTGCAGCCGGTCGCGGCCCCGGCCTCCCCCGACCCCGCGGCTACTGCAGCCGGTCGCGGATTCGGCCGGCCCCGTCCCTCCCGTCCCCGACCGCCCCTGCCTCACCACCCCCTCCACCGCCGCGCCCCCTGCCACGCCCCTCTCGGTGAGATACTTTTTTTTCTTCATTTTTTTCATTTTTTTGCTACTGTTGCATGCATGGATGTTGGATGTTAGATGGATGTTAGATGTTAGATGTTGGATGTTGGATGTTGGATGTTGGATGTTAGATGGATGTTAGATTATGGATGTTGGATGTTAGATTTTTATTATGATGATTTTGTCATTTGAGTTGTGCTCCAAAATTGGTATAAGATGAGTGGTTAATTTTATGATGATGGTCTTGTCGAAAAAATTGAACCGGATAAAATTGGACACTTGACAAAAATTGAACCGGACAAAATTGGACACTTGACAAAATTGAACCGGACAAAATTATGATATGATGAGTGCTTATTTAATAATGATGATCTTGCTAAAAAATTGAAGGACAAAATTTGACACTTGACGAAACATGATTTTTTTCATAGTTAAAAGTATCAATGCTTAATGTGATGTGATGACCTAATTTTTTTTCACTCGGTGTAATTAACATGATTTGTGGTGTTCCATCTTCGTGGAGTGATCATCGACGTTGGAGGTGTTGGTCCACGATCGTCCCTCTCCTTTGATCGACTACATCGGAGGGTGAGCAACAATTCCATGACCTCGTCCACTTTTTCCCATGTCACTAGATTGAATTTTCACATCAAGTCGCGTAACCTAGGTCTCCCGTCTGAAAGGGTTGCATCAATAAATATGCATTCAATTGCATATTTATCACCGCAGCTCTTTCGGATTTTCCAGCGCTTTCCACGGACAGCCCGAGGATGTGTAGATTGGGTACATTGTTCATGCTCTACCCCGTTCCGAGACAGGATTTCGGCGGTGCCTCCCTGTTGTTCTCCGGATGCACATTCTCTCGGCATTTTGCCGAGACGTGTATTTGGAGAACAGCGGGGAGGTGCTACCGAAATTTTGTCTCGGAATGGGGTAGAGCATGGACCGTACTCAATCTACACATTCTCGGGTGGGATTAGGACCCATCTTTACCTACTAGAGATGTAGGTGGATTACTCGTCAACCTTGTAAAAAATAAAATATTGATGTGGGTAATTTAAATGAATCATTAATTTTGTTGTGTGGGTTCCAATAAAGCAAAGATGGCAGATAATCAGTGGATGTATAGTGGGTTTTTCCGTCGGAATCAAGTAACAACAGAGTGGGTCGAGAAAACTGATGTGTTTTTGAAAGAGATATTCTGTAGTCCAATGAGGATGGTGCCAGAATGCCCGTGTGCCAGATGTAAGAGACGTATCCGCAGAGATAAGAGTGCGATGACTAAGCACCTTCGCACGCATGGATTTATGCCCAACTTTAATATGCCGATAAACTTTGCCCAGCGGGACCGTGGTAGAGAGGATGTGATACGACAACGCGTCGCTGGTTATGAGGACGATGGGGTTAGAGACATGCTAGATGATGTCTTTGCTGCACAGCCGACACCTCCGTCACATTCAGCGAATGAACCGGAGGAGCCGGAGGAAACCGCAAAGGCCTTCCTGGAAATCTTGGCCTCGTCAAAGAAACCTCTCTATGAGGGTGCCAAGCTGTCTGTGCTGGATGCCATCTCGCAACTGGTGGAAGTGAAGGCTGAGTACGGCTGTAGCCGAGGTTGCTTCGAAGCATTTCTGGGAGTATGGGCTAACAGCCTGCCCGAGGGCCATGAACTGCCGAAAACCCTGTATGGTACGAAGAAAATCATGAAGACGCTCTCCATGGACTATGAGAAAATACATGTTTGTCCAAAGAATTGCCTTTTGTTTAGGCATGAGTATGCGGATGACAACTACTGTAGGAAGTGCGGTTCCTCTCGGTATATTGAGGTGGTCGATAAGCATGGTCAGAAGCGGCAGCTAAAAATCCCTGTGAAGGTTCTTCGGTATCTTGATTTTATAAAAAGACTGCAGCGCCTTTTCATCACCGAGGAGTCTGCCAAAATGATGAAGCCGTCAAGTGATGGCGGTTAGTTTTGCCCTCTTAAACCAAGCTCAAATTTGCACTTTCATTCCTTCTAACTTTGTTGATCACGGCTTGTTTCTAAGTGGACTTGTTTAACTAACATCCAGGCTATGTTGGCGTCTTGGACTAACCGCACGGAGCCACCACAAGTTGGACCCCCACCACCACCTCCGGGAGACGCCCCACACATTCCCACGTTCGAGGAATGGCTGGCACTAGGCGGTGATACTCCGGTTAGTAAATTTTCCTAACTAATGACAAACTAGTTCTCGTTCATTCAACACTATCATGTCATATTTACCGTTAGAATCTTCTTTCAAACATGTAGGGGACCGGTGGCTCGACTCCTGCTCCGTCGACCCCAGTCACTCCGATCTGGCAGAGTGATGGTGGTCGCGGTGGCGGTTTTGGCGGAGGAGGACTTGGCGGTGGCGGTTTTGGCGGAGGTGGACTTGGTGGTGGTTTTGGCGGAGGTGGACTCGGTGGTGGTGGTGGTTTTGGAGGAGGTGGACTCGGTGGTGCTTGATGTCGATGATGATTCCGTGTATGCGGCCGTTATGCCATGTCTTTCATGTTTCAACTTTTATGATGTTTCATGTCTTGCACTACTCTTATGTTCGTGGGCTTTCGCCGGTGATGATCTTTAGATGATGAACTTGACTATGTTTAAATGATGTTGATGAACTCTCATATTTCATATTATTCTGTTTTGAAATGTTGTCAAATGAATTGGAAAAGAAAAAACAGGGAATATAAAAAAAACTATGCCTACGGCAAAGCCGTCGGCATAGATACGCTCAGGAGCCAACAGGAGGCGACACGTGGCAGGGCTATGCCTACGGCAAAGCCGTCGGCATAGATTTATATCTATGCCGACGGCTTTGCCGTAGGCATAGCAATGCCACCAGGTTACACCAGGAGGCGACACGTGGCAGGGCTATGCCTACGGCAAAGCCGTCGGCATAGATTTAACCTATGCCGACGGCTTTGCCGTAGGCATAGCCCTGCCACGTGTCGCCTCCCGAGCCGCCAGCAGTTTTGACGGCGCCGTCCGTTGCCGTCAGACGGAAAACTACGCCGACGGCTAAACTATGCCGACGGCTGCGCCAGGACCGTCGGCATACCCCCCTATGCCGACGGCATTATTATGCCGACGGTCTGACAGGAGTACGCTGACGTAATCTAGACTGGCGGCTCTATGCCGACGGCTGCCGTCGGCATAGATCTATGCCGACGGCCCGTGGCCGTAGGCATAGACCGCGAGTCCGGTAGTGACTGCAAGGTTAATGGCAACCGCTTCAGGGCCCGTCAATCATATCTGGTTCCTGAAAATCATGACATCTATTCCAGTTAGAAAAGACAATGTGTAGACTAGATTAAACGAAATGCTAAACTTCGAATACCAATAAAATCAGCTCAGTTTCAATTAATGCTTACTATTACTTTCGGCTCTGCAAACTATAATAGAAACTTAATTTTCAAGCAGGAATCAGTAAATGGGTTGAGGTAATACCAAACTAACTAAGCAGACTAATGAGTTTAACTTCTTATACTGGTTCTGCCCATTTTAACTACAAATGTGGCTAAATTGAAGGAAAAAAACCTTGTATCAAACATACTGAATAAAAACAGCTAGATGTTATGTATTTATGTCGCTTAGTGACAAGCCTAATGTGGCTGCAAGTAGCAAGATGCGAACTATTAAAGGCCAAGTAATTGATCAGACTAACTAGTTCATTCCATCACAGAAACAACAAAACTGAACTTATTTTTATTCTAACTTGCATAGTTTGGAAGTAACAAGTCTACAAGCGGCACTGGATAAAAGGTACTTCATCAGTTCAGTAGCAAGGAAATACGGCATACCACTGTCAATACTTCATCAAGCCTGTACAGAGATGGATAAATAAAATTGAGCAGCCTTCTTGCAGGCAGTATCATCATACTGAAACCAGCAGCACAACGTTCATCAAGAGAGACGTCAGCATAACCACCACGCACAGCAAGGGATTTGCATAGGGGATGTATAATGGCAAGTATCTTAATGATTCTGGATATATCAGTCTCCCTCATATCCGATATTGCACAACATATAGGTTCCGGTATTCCTTTAAACTTTTCACAAGCTTTAACTGTAATTGTTGTCGAACACTGTCTAGCTTATCAGACAGTGAGTTTTCAACAGCTGCAGGATAGCGATAATTAGTAAGCTATAAAGTGATCAGTCATGTATATTGACATTTATGAAGGGGATAGCATCGATCTAGTACTAACCGATTCTAGCCAACACTGACACAATGGCACCAGTATCTGCTTGACTTTACATTTCACCAAGATCTGTGACCACAGGTGCAGCTGCCATATGCACCCTGATACGTCGTTCACCAGACGATGATGTATATCTGATGGTGGTTAAGGACACAAGAATCACACTTGTAAATAATATTGTACTTATATGGAGTATTTGCAGTTCAAGACCAGAAATATTACTGGGCGTGGCATCTGAATTTATATGCTATGACAACTGTTTTTTACTCACCTACTAATGTAGATGCAATGCAAGACAGAGGAAATACAATGTGACATTGCCAACTGACAAAACATAAATTTAACTTGCTGCGTCATGCACCCTATGATGCTAATCAAGCTTAATAAATGTCCAAATTAAGCTTAATGTGTGCATACTGTGATGCCCATTACTATTTCTGTATGACACTGAAAATGATGCCAGTCATATTCATAAGATGAGAAAAAAAAACTTACTTATCCTGAAGATGTACTAGCCATTAGAAACAATAACAATTAATATGAGTGATTATTATAAGGGGTGGAAAGTAACATTGCCAAAGTAGAATGATAATTTACACTACCAAAAAAACTAACACCTGCATAATATTGCAATGTCCTATGCATGCAAGATAAGTAATTAAAGATCGAGGGGAAGCTTACCACTTCAAATAGTTGGTGGGCACAAAGACGGTGGGAGACCGGCATACAGTGTGCCAACTATTTGACAATCAATCTGACAGAACCGCTCAATCTGGAAAGTCTGTAGATTCAATGTAAAATAGTCTACTACTTGAGTATGCTTAAGTGACCCGTGTAGGAGCAAGTATCCACCAGCTACACCGTCGATGCCATAGTAATAATTTTCCGGTAAAGAGATCACAGACTTGGATTGCCACTGGTTTGCGCCGCTCCCATCCTTACACTGCTCTTCATACAAGATATGGTGCACACTAGGCTTAGAGACAGTAAACATCCCGAGCCTTCCTTCTCCAGCCTCCACAATGGCCATCTCCCGCAGACAAGCGGCTAAGTAGCCCAGATGAGGGGAAGGCGGAAGCGGGAGGTCAACGACGGAGAACTCCATCCTGCGTGCGTCGAGCACGAGCAAGTTGTCAGCCTCATAATTATGCCAACAGAAGCATCCATGTGCATAGTGTGGCGCCTAAGGGCATCTTCAGCCGTTCGGCCCCCCAGGGCGCCTAAACACTGGTGGAAAAAGGGCCTTTGGTCGCGGTTCGCAACTGCCATTAGTCGCGGTTGCGCAACCACGACAGAACGGGCGCGACTAAAGGCCCCCACCTTTAGTCGCGGTTGCTTAAGAACCGCGACTAAAGGCCCGTCCACGTGGGCGCCAGGTGGCCGTCGGGGCGGAGGACCTTTAGTCGCGGTTCTTCTGGCCAACCGCGACTAAAGGCCGCCGCAGATTTAGGGTTTTAGCCCCCCCCCCCCCCCTTAAACCTGTTTTCTGTTTAATTTGTATTGTTTTATTTCTTTTGTGCTTTATTTTAATTTTGAAGGAGTTTCATATATTCTACGGTACTACATACATGCATATGAATGTACAATTTCAAATAAATTTGAAATTAGAACCAAAAAGAATTCAAGAGGAATATACAATATATATTCAATATCATCGGATGACCATATACAATTTTGAACAAGTTTCCATACATGATTTAATGCATATAAAGTTCTACGTCCTCGTAATAGTGTTCTCCTTTAGGATGGAGGACTTCCCTGCTGAACCATCCAGCTAGTTCCTCTTGAAGTGGTCGGAAGCGAGCTTCTGGACTAAGCATCCACCGGAGGTTATTCCTCTTAGCATTGGTATCACTCGGAACCCGCTCAGAGGTGTATCTCCGGATCATCTCACAGACATAGTATCCACATAGATTGGTCTCCGGTGGCTGAATATCCCCAGCATTCTTAGCCTTTAACATTTTGAATTCTAGCTCTTTTTTGAATTCACCGACCTTTGTATCTACGAACCGTCTCCAAACCCTACGAGGCAAAGAAAATTAAATGAACAAGAGAGTTATTAATTAGTTACTTGATATTAGGAAATGAACGAAATAGGCCGATCGATATAGAGCGCAAATGAATGAAAATAATTACTTCTGCAGCATTCTTCTCATGCCGCCCCAAAGCTTTGGATCCATATTCACAGAGTCGTGGACGAGACATTCTGAGGTGTTAACTTTAATTACTAGCAGAATCCAGTGGAACCTGCGGACACGATACATGCACAGTACGTCATGCATAACTCATCGATTAGCCGGCCACATACCATGCATGGAGTAAACAAAAGAGAATGTGCTCAAGACAGAAACACTCACTCAAAATGGTAAGGAAATAGAATATCACTTTTGAGTTCCTGCTTTGTAAGAAACTGCCACAGGTCTGCCTCCACGTCGGCGGGGTAACGCCAACATGTCCATTAACGATGTGTGGGTCAATGAACCCAACATCATGGATGTTCCTTACTCTGCATTCCTTAATCTTCATTCTGCATGTATAATAGCGGACACAACAATATAGTTAGGACATATATATAGTGCAGGCAATATGAACGAGATGGGGTAGAAATTAATAAATCACTTACAGAACGTAGCAACTGATGATAGATTTATCGAGCTCGCGCAGATTGAAAAGCTGGAACAATTCACTCAGTTCAATTTGTACATAGTAATGTTTGAAGTGATGCTCATGTCTAACTTCCGCATAAATATATTCTTTGGCGTTTTTATTTTTTATGTAACCCTTGTACCATTTCAGCAGACCTTTCATTTGTGGAGGTAGATCCTTTTCCTGCGCAGGCTCGACGAGAGGCCCATTCTTGACATATGTAATTACTACCTCCTTCACTGGCGCCTCATCAAGGCCTAACAGTTCACGAAGAGTAATACCTAAGTTGGCCGCTTGTTCTCTGGCACTCGTTACAGTCAATCCCTGTGCTGCCGCAGCTTGTATGATCTCGGGGGCATCCGGACAGAAGGCTTCCACTATAAGCGGGGCAATCGATTGTTTACTTTGTTCCCCGAGCTGGGCAACTTGTTTCCCGCTTTTTTTACTTTCGGCCTTCTCCCGCTCTTTGTTCTCCTTGAACATGAGTGCCTGCCTGCGAAGTTCACGTGCATAGTCGTTAGGCAGATTCTTCGCGGCTTGGGACGGTGTGCTCAAAAATGACTTAGCCCACTTCTTTTGCTCATCAGAAAATACTGGCTTGGGCTCGGGCTCTCTTTTCTTCTTGCAGTCCGCCTTCCATTTCTCCAAATCAGCAGCCGCGGCCGCGTCGACTTCCTCGGCACTACGTTCCCAAGGCCTTGTGGGGAGAGGCTTCAGTGATGGCTCCGGTACCTTTGTGGTCTTAGGTACATAAGGGTCCGGGTTAATAATCCAGGACTGCTTCTGCTTCTTTGCCGGAGGTGGATTGGGGGGCGGCGTCTGATCACCCGCCGGACGAGGACTGGGGGGCGGCGGCTGATCACCCGCCGGACGAGGACTGGGGGCGGCGGCTGATCACCCGCCGGACGTTGTGGACTGGGGGGCGGTGTCGGCTGACGTGACGGAGGTGTAGGTGAACCGCCACCACCACCACCACCACCGCCGCCGCCACCGCCACCACCACCACCGTAGGGGGGTGGACTTGTTGTCCTTGGCGCCTCGCCTGGAAACTTGATAAACTTCTTTTGCCATAGAATGAAATGGCGCTTGACATCTCCAAGTCTTTTCTCCCCTTCAGGTGTAGCAATGTCAATCTCCAGGTCCTCAAACCCTTGGACTATGTCCTCCACCGTGACACGAGCATAGCCATCTTGAATGGGGTTGTTGTGGTGGAGTGCTCCAGGTAAACATGGTAAAGCACTGCCGATGGCTACCTTCATGGACATGTTCCCGATAGGATAATACAGATGACATTCTTTCATCTCCTTTATATCGTCCACGGGGTAGCGAGGATGCTCCGGTGAAGTAATTTCGACCACCAGAGGCTCCGGTGCAGTAATTTGGACCACCAGAGGCTCCGGTGCAGTAATTTCGATCGTCGGTGCATCTGCACCAGCCGGTGGGGCCTCCGTGGAAGCCACGCTGCTTCTCCGCTGCTGGCTTCCGAGATCCGCTGGATGATCTTCATGCTGCACCCGAGCTGCATCTCTTTCGGCTACTAGTACACTCATGGTTTTCTTCATCACATCCATTTCCGATGCCAACCGCGCCACAACATCTGCTTCCCGATCCATCTTTCTCTTACGGCTTCTGTAACCGTACGGGTCATCGTTCTGGGGGAACCCTATTTTCCACGGAATGTGCCCCATGCCTCGTACACGTCCTCCGTGTTCAGGATTCCCGAGGGCTTTTGTCAGCGCGTCGTTCTCTCTGTTGAACTTGATCTTCCCCTGTTGAGCATCCCTCATTGCGTTAATAAGGGCTTGGGTGGGTTTAATTAATTTGCCCCGGTAAACACACTCCCCTGTCTCCGGGTTCAGCGTTCCCCCATGCCCGTACCACCAGCTTTTGGCCCTTGGGTCCCATCCCTCCGTACCTGGACGGATTCCTCGCGCCCTCAGCTCGTTCTCCATCTTCTCCCACCTAGGCTCCCAAAGGCGATACCCTCCTGGCCCCATAACATGATTGTACTCCTTCTTAGCCGCATTTTCCTTATTTTTTTTCGATATTTGAATGAACTGCTCCGATTTCTTTTGCTTCACAAATTCTGGCCAATCATGTTTCAGTTTCTCATATTGTCCTTTGAAATCCGGAGTCTTGTTCTGCTTGACAAAGTCATGGGCTAGATTTTGCTTGAATTTCCGGAATGCGTCGGCCATCTTATGAAGAGCGAACTGTTTGACTAGCCTCCTCCTCTCCTTGTTTTCCTCAATCTTGTTACCCTCCTCATCGAATTTGTTGTATTCCGGAGGTAGAACGAAATGTTCCATAAGCTTCTTGAAGCAATGTTTTTTTGTTCTCTTATCGACAAAAGTGAAACCATCAATTCGTGCCTTCTTTGGCTCATTCCACTCCTGGACAGTGATCGAGACGTTGTCTCTAACAATGGCTCCGCATTGGCTGACAAACTTGGTGGCGTTCTTGCGGGGCTCCAGCGGCCTGCCGGTTGCACTGTCGACAACCTCGATGGTGCATGTTTCTCCTTGTTTCATCGTCTTGGTTGCGCCACGCTTTGACGACGTACTCGATTGTTTCGACGATCCGGCCGAGGGCTAAAATAAGAAAGAGTCGCGCGCGTTAGTACACACATATTTATTCAAATCAGTTAGTTTGTATCACCAGAGGCTCAATGTATATATATACCTCGGCGCCGGAGGTGGTTGCTACTTCCATTTGAAGATCGTCGTTTATCGACGTTTGTTCGGCATCATCTTGCTGACGGCGCCCTTCATCTTCACCGTCAAGGTTCAGATAAGAAGAGATATCATCTTCTTCTTCTCCGGTCGGCACATATAGAATATCGCCGTTTATGATGCCGAACATATGTGCTTCACCGTCCGGATCATAGTTGTCCATAATCGGGTCAGCTCTATCGTCCGCCATTATGTCAGTCCTGAAAACATGTAGTAAAAACAAATTAATTAAGTGAAGAAGGGGGCGGGCGGTGGCGGTGGAGGCGGTGGCGAAAGGGCGGTGGCGAAAGGAGGGGGCGAGGAAGGGGTGGGAGAGGGTGTCGCGGTAGAGCGCGAGACGGGGCGGCAGACGACGGCGTCACGGAGAGGGGAGGCTTGGAGTAGACTGGCTAGGGTTTGGCCAGGGATGCGGATGGAGACGAATATATGTGGGGTCGGGATGGCCCATGTGCAGGGCGGGGGGTGCTGGCCACACTCTTTTTTCTTTTCTTTTTCATTTCATTTCATTTTTTCTTTTCCTGTTTTTATCCTTTTCATCTTTAAAACAATTCAGTATATCAAAATATTCGTGAATTTAAAAATTATTCGTGTATTTCAAAAAATTGATTTTATTAGACACAAAAAATTCTTTCACGTATTTTCACGTATTTAATTTTAAAAATTCTTTCTTTTTTTCTTCTTCCTTTTTTTTCTTCTTTCTTTTTTTCTTCTGTTGTTTTCTTCCTTTTTCTTTTTTTCTTCCTTTTTCCTTTTTTCTTCCTTTTTCTTGTTTTTCTTCTGTTTTTCTTTTGTTTTCTTCTTCCTTCTTTCTTCTTCTTCCTTTTTCCTTTTTCTTTCTTCTTATTCTTCCTTTTTCTTCTTCCTTCTTCTTCTCCCACGATGGGCGGCGGGCAAGGGCAGGGCCAGCGGGCGGCGGGCAAGGGCCGGAGGACGGCAGGCAGGGCCAGCGGGCGGCAGGGCGGCGGGCGGCGGGCGGCGGGCGGCGGGCAAGGGCGCAAGGCACGGGCGGCGGGCAAGGGCAGGGCACGGGCGGAGGCGGCGCTCACTGGGGACGGGGGCGGCGGCGCGCAGGGCTTCGGCGTCGGCGTCGGCGTCGGGGCAGGGCTTCGGCGTCGGCGTCGGGGCAGGGCTTCGGCGTCGGCGTCGGCCGGGGCAGCGCTTCGGCGTCGAGAGAGAGGAGAATGGGAAGTGGCAAAACTGCTAAGTGCAGTATTTATAGACGCACCTTTAGTCGCGGTTGGGGAGGCGGACCGCGACTAAAGGTACCCTTTAGTCGCGGCCCGCCACCCCAACCGCGACTAAAGGGTACCCTTTAGTCGCGGTCCTCCTCCCCAACCGCGACTAAAGGGTTTTGGCGCCGCCTCCGTTCCCGCGCAGAAAGACCCTTTAGTCGCGGTTGGGGAGGCGGACCGCGACTAAAGGGTACCCTTTAGTCGCGGTCCGCCTTCCCAACCGCGACTAAAGGTCTGTGCTAGAACTGGCGCGGTGCGGTGGGATGTTTAGTCCCACCTCGCTAGCCGAGAGGCTTCGACAGTGGTTTATAAGCGCGGCTGCACTCACCACTTCGAGCTCCTCTCAAATGCAGGCTTACCGGCCTATTCAGTCACTATGTGCCTGTGGGCCTACTCGGCCTTCTGCGGGCCTGAATCCTGGCCCTTTAATGGGTTTCTAGTCGTATTCAGGCCGTGGTGGCCCAGTAGGTGGCATATTTTCTTTTTTTCTGTTTTTTTTTATGTTTTTCTTCTGTTTGTTTTTTTCTTCTGTTTTTCCTTTTTTCTTCTGTTTTTTTCTTCCTTTTTCCTTCTTTCTTCTTCTTCCTTTTTCCTTTTAAAATCAGAAAAATAAAACTAATTCATTTTAAAATCTTAAAAATACAATTATATATCAAAAAAATCAGAAAAATAAAACTAATTCATTTTAAAACCCCTTGAAGGTTTGACAAAAGGTTTGATACAATAAATTTATTACACATCATTTCTTTCCTTGTGTCCCTGCTTGCTTACGATTGTGCCGTATCCATGGAGCATCCTCATCATTTAACTTAATGCTTGGGTCGGTGTTCACTTTGAAGGGCGGAATTTCAGCAAACATATTATAATCTTCTGACATGTCTGTCTTGTCCTCCACTCCCACGATGTTTCTTTTCCCTGAAAGAACAATGTGGCGCTTTGGATCATCGCATGATGTACTGATCGTTTTCTTATCTTTCCGTTTCCTCGGTTTGCTACTCATGTCCTTCACATAGAAAACCTGAGCGACATCTTTCGCTAGGACGAATGGTTCGTCAAGGTAACCAAGATTGTTGAAATCCACCATTGTCATTCCGTATTGCTGGTCCACCTTTACCCCACCTCCTGTTAGCTTGAACCATTTGCACCGGAACAAAGGGACCTTAAAGGAGGGTCCATAGTCAAGTTCCCATATCTCCTCTATGTAACCATAATATGTGACCTTTTGCCCATTCTCGGTTGCTGCATCAAAGCGGACACCACTGTTTTGGTTGGTGCTCTTTTTATCTTGGGCGATCGTGTAAAATGTATTCCCATTTATCTCGTACCCTTGGAAAGTCGTTATAGTCGAAGATGGTGTCTTGGCCAACATGTACAGCTGATCTACAACATCATTGTCATTCATTAAATGTTTTCTCAACCAACTGCCGAAAGTCTCCATGTGGGCCTTCCTAATCCAGGATTCAGGCTTCCCCGGGTTGTCCGAGCGTAAAATATTCTTGTGTTTCTCAAAGTACGGAGCCACCAAGCTGGAATTGGTCAGTACAGTGTGGTGTGCTTCAGTCAGAGAATGGCCGTCCATACATATCGTTGATTTCCTTCCGATCGTGCCTTTTCCACTTAGTCTCCCCTCGTGCCGCGATCGAGGAAGACCAATCGGCTTAAGGTCAGGAACAAAGTCAACACAAAAGTCAATTACCTCCTCATTTCCATAGCCCTTGGCGATGCTTCCTTCTGGCCTAGCACGGTTACGAACATATTTCTTTAATACTCCCATGAACCTCTCGAAGGGGAACATATTGTGTAGAAATACAGGACCGAGAACGAAAATCTCTTCGACTAGGTGAACCAGGAGGTGCGTCATAATATTGAAGAAGGATGGCGGGAACACCAACTCGAAACTGACAAGACATTGGATCACATCGTTCTGTAACCGTGGTAGAACTTCTGGATTGATTACCTTCTGAGAGATTGCATTGAGGAATGCACATAGCTTCACAATGGCTACTCGAACATTTTCCGGCAGGAGCCCCCTCAAAGCAATCGGAAGCAATTGCGTCATAATCACGTGGCAGTCGTGAGACTTCAGGTTTTGGAACTTTTTCTCCGCCATGTTTATTATTCCCTTTATATTGGACGAGAATCCAGACGGGACCTTCATACTGCTCAGGCATTCAAAAAAGATGACCTTCTCTTCTTTGGTCAGAGCGTAGCTGGCACGACCTTGAAACCATTCCGGATGCCGGTCATCAGGGTCTTTCAAACGTTGCTGGTCCTGCCGTGCTTCCTTTGTATCATTTGTCTTCCCATACACGCCCAAGAAGCTTAGGAGGTTCACGCAAATATTCTTCGTAACGTGCATCACGTCGATTGCAGAGCGGACATCTAGGACTTTCCAATATTCTAGCTCCCAGAATATAGATTTCTTCTTCCACATGGCTGCGTGCCCGTCAGCTCCCTTCGGAACTGATTGTCCGCCAGGACCCTTTCCAAAGATGACTTTCAAATCCTTGACCATATCAAATACCTCAGCACCAGTGCGTTCCGCAGGCTTCGGCCGGTGATCTGCCTTGCCGTTGTAATGCTTGCCTTTCTTTCTTACTGGATGAATTTTCGGAAGAAATCGACGATGCCCAAGGTACACGTTCTTCTTACAATTTGGCAAATGTACACTTTCAGTCTCATGTAAGCAGTGCGTGCATGCATTGTATCCCTTATTTGACAGTCCCGAAAGGTTACTAAGAGCAGGCCAATCGTTGATGGTTACGAAAAGCAACGCTCGTAGGTCAAATTCCTCTTGTTTGTGCTCATCCCACACACGGACACCACCCCACAGCTGTAAAAGTTCATCAACTAATGGCCTTAGGTACACATCGATGTCGTTGCCGGGTTGCTTCGGACCTTGGATGAGCACTGGCATCATAATGAACTTCCGCTTCATGCACAACCAAGGAGGAAGGTTGTAGATGCATAGAGTCACGGGCCAGGTGCTATGGCTGGAGCTCTGCTCGCCAAAAGGATTCATGCCATCCGTACTTAGAGCAAATCTTATGTTCCTTGCGTCAGCTGCAAAATCTTTGAACCATCTGTCGATCTTTCTCCATTGCGTTCCATCTGCGGTGTGTCTCAACTCCCCGTCCGACTTACGGTCCTCTTTGTGCCATCGCAACAACTTGGCATGCTCTTTGTTCCTGAACAGACGTTTCAACCGTGGTATTATAGGAGCATACCACATCACCTTGGCGGGAACCCTCTTCCTGGGTTTCTGGCCCTCAACATCGTCACCAGGGTCATCGCCTCTGATCTTATAACGCAATGCAGTGCATACCGGGCATTCATTCAAATTCTCGTATTCACCGCGGTAGAGGATGCAGTCGTTGATGCATGCATGTATCTTCAGAACCTCTAAACCTAGAGGGCAGACAACCTTCTTTGCTTCGTACGTACTGGCGGGCAACTCGTTATCCTTTGGAAACATATTCTTCAACATTTTCAGCAAGTTTTCAAATGCCGAGTCAGCTACACCTGCCTCTGCCTTCCATTTCAGCAAATCCAGTGTGCAGCCCAGCTTTTTCAGACCATCATCGCATCCGGGGTACAGCGCCTTTCTGTGATCCTCTAACATGCGATCCAAATTCTCCCTCTCCTTTTCAGTTTCGCAGCGTCTCCGTGCATCAGCAATGGTCCGACCAAGATCATCAACGGGATCATCACGTGCCTCTTCTTCACCTTCCCCTTCACCTTCAGCATCCTCCATGAAAGTATCACCGAAATGAGCAAGATAGCTTTCATCGATGAAATCATCCCCTTCTTCATCTTCTTCCATTATAACCCCTCTTTCTCCATGCTTGGTCCAACAATTATAGCTTGGCATGAAACCGTGCCGAAGCAGATGCATGTGAACATCTCTTGAGGAAGAGTAACCCTTCTGATTCTTACAGATAACACATGGACAGATAACAAAACCCCCCTGCTTGTTCGCATTAGCCACTACGAGGAAATCTTTCAAACCCGTAGTGAACTCGCCGGAGAGTCGGTTACCGTACATCCATTGCCGATTCATCTGCATTATTATAATATAAAATATATAATTAACCATCATGCATTTGTTAAACTAACTAGCTACAAACAATATAAATTAAACAATGAACTGCACACATGCATATTTTATCAATGACACACATGCATGAAAGGTTCAAGTTGCTAACCGCGATCGAGAAGGAAAAAATAAATGAGGAACCTCAAGTGTGGCTCCAACACTTCATATCATGTTTGTTTCACCCTCTTAGGGCATTTCATCAAACACCTTGTGTGCATAAGAGGAACCAAAAGCAAACCTACACCCCCTTGTGAAGCTTGTGAAGAGAAGTGGCACCAAATGGCTAAGTGAGCGTGCTGAACTGGTATATATAGGGGAGGAGCTTTAGTCGCGGTTGGCCTGGCCAACCGCGACTAAAGGCCTTTGCGCACCTTTAGTCGCGGTTGGCCTGGCCAACCGCGACTAAAGCCCCTCACGTGCACCAGCTGGCCACCGAGCGCCCTGGGCCCAGGCCTTTGGTCGCGGTTCGTCTGCCGAACCGCGACTAAAGACTTCATTAATCGCGGTTCCTACAGTTTCGCGACTAATGGGGCTGGACGGAAGCCTCTTTTTCTACCAGTGAAATAGAGCGGCCTGGGGCGTGCCGGCGCTAGTTCGGCCCCTGGGGGCGACCTAGCTCCCAGTCACGCCCCACGCGCCGGCCCCAGGATGCGGGAAATTCAAACTTGGTCGTTCCCGCTCTCAAAAGACGCCGCAAATCCGGCGATCGGACGTAGTCTGGCGTTACAAAAAACAGAGGGCCGCCGTGCGCAACGATTCACTCGGCTTGGTCGGCTCCAGGCGTTGGCGGAGTCGGCGTGCGCGGGCTCGTCGGTGTCGGACCTGCTTCGTCGCAGGGCTGCGTCGGCGCGGCTTCGGCACTGCTGGGTGGGCTTGGCGTCCGTGTGGTCGTGGGCGTCATCGGCGTCGTCGGCGTTGCCGTCGGCAGCTCGTTCAGGATGAGGCTGCGCTACACCAGGTACCACGCCTTGAGCTTCTCGTCGTTGCTCTGGAGCATGTCCGCCCCGCTGGATACGCCCCCATTTGTTGCACGCCAACTGGATACGCCCACATTTGTTGCACGCCAACTGGATACGCCCCCAATGGTTCGCCATCGCCTTGGAGTCGCGCTACATGTACACGCCTTTGAAGTAGGAGTCGACGAGCTTCCGCTCGTCGAACTCGGCCTTGATGCGGTCCCAGTACGTGTCCAAGCTCTGGTTCGCGCCGGTGGTCGGGTCGAGGCAGACGACTTTCCATGCTTCGGCGAGGCATTCCTCCTCCTTGGACGTCCACTTGATGCGCGGTTCGCCTGACCTAGCCGCCCGCTTCTTCTTCTTCTGTCGCCCCTTCGTCGGAACAGGAGCCGGTTCCTCCTCCTCCTCCTCCTCCTCCTCCTCCTCCTCGGGTTCCTGCGCGTTGTCGCCGTAGACGTAGCCGAGCTCGGCCTCCATGTCGCCGTTGAGGTCCACTACCTCGTCCTGGGTGGCGAACCCGGGAGACTCGGCGGCCGCGGTCGATCCTGTCGCGATGATGTCGTCCATGTCGGCTCCCGTGTCGTCGGTGTCGCCGAGGTGCGAGAAGGGTAGCGGTCCGCGGTAGAGATGGGGCGTCGGTGTGGACGCGTAGGAGGCGGGCAGCGAGTAGTTGTATGGAGGGTATTGCACGCCGACGAAGGCGGGCGAGGGCGTGCGCGTAGCGGGGTGACCATGAGGGAAGGTCACGTTTGGGTTGAACCCGCCATGCGCGTCGCCGTCGGCGTAGCCGGGCGACGATGAACCCCATGGAGATCCGGCGCCTTGCTGTCCCCAGGGCGCGTACTGGGCGTGGCTGACGACGGGTGGATTCATCCCCGCCTGGTCGACCGATGAGGAAGACGCCGCTGCGCGCGCCGCATTGTCGCGGGCCTTCTTGGCTATGGCACTGTTCCGCCTGTCGGCAGTGCCGCTTCGCGCCGCTGAACTTCTACCCTCCACTTGGCGTTCGACAGGCCTGGTGGCTTCGATGGCGGCGCCCTCGGCTTCCTCGGCTTCGGCTGGGCCATGGCGCCAGTCGCGGTTTCCACCGCGCGCGGCATGGCGTACTTCTTCGTCGGCATGGCGTGCTTCTTCGCGGCGAGCGGGAGGGGGTTTGGCGGGAGGAGGCGAGCGAGCGGGAGAAAGGGATAGAATGGCGGGAGGAAGGCGAGCAAGCGGGAGAGATGCGAGGGAAAAGCGTCAAGAAACGGCGAGAAAAGACCCTCGGGTCGTTTCCAGGGCGGGCCCACGCGCCTTTTTCGCTTGCGCCGGCTCCCCAAGCGCCCCCCAGGGCGCCGAGTTCGGCCTGGGTCCGCCGGCACCAGTTTTGGCCCGAGCCGGCGAAAAACGGGCTTCTGGGGACGCGACTGGGGCCTTTTTTGTTGCCGGCGCGGCAAAATTGCCTGGGGAGGGCCTATTGGGGGCGCGGCTGGAGATGCCCTAAGCGCACCCGAGCGTGGGAACACATCAAATGTAACAGGATCAGGGAGCCATTGCCCTGCGCAGGAGGAGAAGACAAAGAGGACGAGCTTGGTTGTGCACCACACTAAGCACATGACTCTGAAGTCTCTGAATGATGAGTTCTCATGGCCGCCAGGAGGAGCAAGGAAGGACTCGCATTTCATGATGTCGGGCTGATGGACTTGACCGGCGAGATGGTCGGGGACGGCGGGCAGAAGCAGGTAGCGCCGGTGCAGGGGGTCGCAGACAGCGAACACCCTAACCAGGTCCGGGCGGTTGTAGTCGACGCCGGCCCCCTCGCATACGGGGGAGTAAAGGGCGCGGCCGTCGCGGTCGTCACGGCGGCACCAACGGTCGCGGGACGGGGGGAGGAGAATGGCGCACGACAAGTTGACATCGGCA
Source organism: Triticum aestivum (assembly GCF_018294505.1). NCBI lineage: Eukaryota > Viridiplantae > Streptophyta > Magnoliopsida > Poales > Poaceae > Triticum > Triticum aestivum. Next base: position 696,119,851 of record NC_057803.1, read on the forward strand.
AGGGTGGCTGCCGCGGCGGCGGAAGGGTGGGGCGGTTGGGCCGGGGTCAAGACGCCGCAGAGGATGCCGAGGAGGGGCCGCGGGTGGAGGCCGTGGAATCGGCGGAGAAAGGCATGGCCGGCGACGACGCGGCGGAAGGAGACGCAGGCCGCGGAGGCTCGGGCGAGGTCGGCGGCAGTGGGGAGGCGGAGGAAGATCTCCTCCATGAGTTCATCTTGGAGCCGTTGCGCCATTAGGGTTTAGAGCATCTCCAACAGCCGCGCTAAACTAGCGCCGCGCCGCAAAATAGACCTTTTTAGCGCGCGCGCGCAACGTGGCGGCTCGCTCCAGCGGGCGCGCAAAAACGGCGCGCGCGCGATAACGGGTTGGGCGCGCGGTCAAAAACACTTATCCGCGCGGTGTATTTGGAGCTCCAGCTACAGCGCGGGGCACACTCGAGCGCTCGCGCCCGCACTCTCTCCCTCTCCTCGTCCTACGCCCCGCGCGCACCGGCGCCGGCGCCCTGCCCCCCGCCATGGACGCCACACCGGCGCCCCGCTCACCCCGCTGTACATCCGCGACCCCCCGCCGCCGCCGCCGCCCCCGCCGCCGGAAACCCTAGCGCGGCGAGCGCTGGCGTCGCCACCGCCGGAGCTCCGCCGAGCGTCGGCCTCGCGCGCAGCCTCTTCTTGCCGCCGCGGATGACTACGGCGCCGGCGCCATCCCGTGCCACCGCCGCACCGTCGAAGAAGGTACCCAATGCGGCGCGGGCGAAGAAGGGCAAAACATCCGCGAAGAAGAACAAGGTGGCGGACGGCTCCGGCATGGCGAGGGGAAAAAAGCTTGCAGGGCGTTCGACAGCCGCGGCGGCTACCGAAGTGCCGGCAAGCTCACTCGTTGAGCCGGCCGCCGACGCGCACCACGTGTTCGACAAAATGCCCCCAAGGTGAAAAAATGTCCAAGTACTTTTTTCTTCTTATTTGTTCAATGCATCATCATTTTACATATAGATAGCTTATTTGCATTGTTCAAAAAAATTGTAGTCTCAGCGATGATGCATACATGTCCACTATGGGTGTTGGGTCCAACAATTCGCATTGGTCTCAAACCAATGACATCCATTTCGAAGACCATGAGTTTGAGGTGGACGAGGAGGGTGAGGGAATTGTCGAGGCGCCGAGAGGAAGAGCGGGCAATTACTCCACCACCGATGACAAGTTACTATGCTACACTTATTTGCATGTGTCGAAGGATCCATCCATTGGAGGTGATCAAAGTAGAGACGCGTATTGGAGGCATGGGTGCACCTCCGGCCGCCATGGGAGGCATGGGTGGCTTTGGAGCACCCTCCGACGCTATGGCCGCCATGGGAGGCATGAGTTTTGCTTCTCTCATGGGAGGCATGGGTGCACCTCCGGCCGCCATGGGTGCACCTCCGGCCGTCATGGCTTCTCACACACATTCCCATGAAGATGTCGTTGAAGATCTTGCCAACACCGTCGAAGCTTCACATGATGCGGTGCGTGATGCGGTGCGTGATGAGGATAGGGAGGAAGGTTCATCTTCGGAGGCGGAAGAGTCGTCTTCGGAAGAGGACGAAGACGAAGAAGAGGAAGATGAAGATGAAGCTTGATATGTCTTTCATGTCTTGAACTTTTAGTTTGCATTTGAACTTGGTTGGATGAACTTGTGGGCATGATTTTGATGAACTTATGGGCATGAACTTTTATTCATCAACTTGTTTGTGTCAAATTTTACATGTTCATTTTTGTCCAAAATATCCATATATGCAAAATGCACGGCGAGTCGCGCGCGCTGCATTTTAGCGCGCTGCTGGAGCGGCGCGCGCGCTGCATTTCAGTGCGGCTGCTGGAGCCAGCGCAGGCGGGCGCGCAAAACCAGCTGCAGTGCGCGCGCTAATAGGTTTTTTGTGCGCGGCGCTTTAGCGCGGCTGTTGGAGATGCTCTTAGGCAGGCAGAGGGCGAGGATGGATTCAGATTTGGTCACAACCCAACCGAAACTAAATAAAGGCCTGACCCGTATTATCTTTGGGCTGTAAAATCATGCCCGTAGCCCGGTGAGCCCATTGAACCCGGGCTGGGCTCGGGCCGAGCTGTACATGCCCAGGTCATCACAAACACTGAGATACAACGAGCTTGCCTCAAAACTTTTTTGAGATATTAAGAGCACCCCACATAAAAATGTGACGAGCTAGGGGATTTTTTATTTTCTACACACCTTTTCTGGCAATTTCAATAATTTCCCTTGTTCTCGTCGATCTGGATAGTTTGTCCCCATGTTCTTATAAGCTTAACAAATTGTTCTTCCTTCCCATTGTGGCATTTCTTCCCCGCACGTGGCGACCAACCTTTCTCGATGCACATCACAGTGCGACAGTGCCCGCCGTCATGCATTGTAAACAACGACGGCAAATTAGGAGTCGCAGGGAGCAACGCAAAATAGGGTGGTCAGGGTCGAGGAGGAGAAGAGGTGGTGCAGGGAGGAGAAAGACAAAACGTGAAGGAGAGGTAGGAGGGCGGATCCTATATGGCGCGTAGGACGCTCCCTAGCGCCGCAACGTGCACGCCCTAGCTCCCCTTTTGGCCGGCCTATGTGGGGCGCGAGATCCCCAGTTTTTTTTCATTTTTTCTTTTATGTTTCCTTTTCTGTTTCAATTTTTTCCTTTATTCAATTTTTAATTTCTTCTTCACCTCCGTTTATTTTTATTTTTTTATCTTTCCCCCCTTTTTTAATCTTGAACATTTTTTATTCAATATATTAAAAAAAATGTTCATGTAATTAGAAATTTGTCCACCACAATTTTAATAAATGTTCATCAAATACAGAAAATGTTCATCCAGTTTTCAAAAAGCTCATCCGGTTTAAAAAAGAGTGTTCTTGAATTGAGAATTTGTTCATGAAGTTTAAAAAAAGAAAAATGTTCATCTTATTCGAAAAATGTTCACTGTAATTTCTAAAAATGTTCATACATTTTTCAAAATTTTCATCTAATTTTCCAAAAAAAATCTTCAATTTAGAACTTGTTCATCAAGTTCTAAAAATGTTCATCAAATTCAAAAAAAAACATATGATAATATAATGTTCACCAATATCCAAATTCACGAAAATTTTATTAATTTCATGAACATTATTTGAATTCAGGGATTTTTTTGGCTCCATGATCTTTTTTGAATTTCGCATTTTTTTGAATTTTGGAAAGCCAAATTATTTAAAAATAAAAAGCAAAAACGAAAAAAAAACAAGAAAATGGGGGCTCCCTGCTGCCGCTCATGGGCCCCCAAAAATGGGCTTGGGGGTGGGGGGGGGGGCAGCAGGGGTTGCGTGTGTGCTGCGCCATATAGGACCTCCCACAAACTCCCTCCGTTCCACAATACATGCCTTCCATTTGTGAAAATATGGATGTATCTAGACATGTTTTAGTATATAGGTACATCCATTTTCGAACAAATGGAAGTCAAGTATTTTGGAACGGAGGGAGTAGGAGGTAACCACGGAGTTAGTTGCCTAACCTGACTGGTTGCAAGTCCGATGGGGTAGCCCGACTCATGCAGGATCGAAGGACATGGAATGACAGTGACGAGTGAGAGAAGTTTCAAGCGGGCCGTGTTAAATTCATGAATGCTAATTTTTCTTCTTGCATTGCGAGTTGAATTTACAATTGGAATTTTTGACATATATACACATTTTATTTCTATTTAATCAAATTATTTTTAGAATCCTTGAGGACTTTTAGTGTTGCCTTTTTGCATTCGTGCACCAATTGTCATAGGAACACCGGGAGCACAAGATATGTTATCAGATGAAACCGCCCGACTCCGCCAAATCCGAGTCCTCCTAGCCACCATTCTTATTGTCTATATATGTCGCCTCCTCACCAACTATGTTCGTCAGCAAAGCGAAAATGGATAGTCGGCGCCAATAGCGAGCAGAACATTAGTTGTGGAAATGTTTACGCAAGGGAGTGGTATGTGTTGGGATCCGAACCACGCGGGTATTTCCCACCTGTCTAGAAAAAAGATGTGGTCTCCTACCTAGATACTAGAGGGTCAGATATGTCCACTAGAAAGGGAGTGAATATGTGCCTGCAAAGTTTTACCAGTTTGTTGATTTTATAGAAACTGGATATATACCCTCAAAAAAAGAAATTGGATATATATAAGCTCTCTAAAATAAATCTAGTAAAAAAGAGATTAACAAGTAAATACTATCCAGGGCTACACTAAACACAAATAAAAGAGAGGATCTAAATAACCAATAGAGGAGCACACAAACACAATGCCATTTTTTTGCCTAAAGTTCAAATATAGGGGATTCTAATCTTCGACTCTTCGTTGGACATGCAGTAGACACCTAGCCTTCTTCTCCTTGAGCTTTGGCCACAAAGTTCAACCTCGACCAACAAGGGTAAATCTTGAGGTGATCTGACCTTACTTTATCGACGCAAATCCACATGCTTGGATGCTCTCAGTGGACTCTGACCGTTTAGGAGTCCACTCAACTCCAAAGTAACGAGCTTAACGAAGAACTCTAACCTTTTAGGAGTAAAATCACCAAAATATGAGTTACGTGACACAAAATTTATATCACTGGAAACTTCTTCTGAATGCATATCTAATGATGTATTTTGTGTGTGGCATATAACTGATAATTATGGTTAAAAAGTTTTTTCTTAAAGTATGCGCCAGCCTTACAAAACTGCGTACTGGTGTGGTGACTGATGATACTGCAAGTGTTTGATTAAATGCTTTGTTGCTGGCCTGTGATTGTTCATCTACCTGAAGAATGGTGTTGGAAGAACATCATGGCACGTCTGCAAGTGTCAGCTCAATCCTCTGCCGGTTGTTCATCTGCCTGAAGAATGGTGTTGTGAGAACATCATGGCTATCATCAGTTCCAGAGTTTACAATTCGAATTGATAATGGATGTGGAAAACCTTCACCGACAGAGGACATTTTGTTTCAGATAAAACAAAGGGAGAGGGGTCTGGGTTGTAGTTTGTAGAACTCCACCTGATAGCATCTATCTAAAAATGAAGTTCCAGTAATTACTGCATCCTCTATATATGAACATCTATAAATAATGATTCTCTCAATATGGATTGACGCATTGCTATCAGTGTTGGCATCTTAGAAATTCATTTTTGCATGAGATGAGTATGCCACCATACATTCAGCACAAACAGAGTTTGGGTTACTAAAGCCGCAAACAAACTCAGTTCAAAGTTCAAACAAAGACACTACTGAAGCTGGGCAGTACAAGTAAGTGAGCCAATCAGGCGGTGGATACATAACAAGCTAGTCTAATATCTTGCCAGGCATAAAAGCACTGCACGAGCAGTAGAAACGATATGAAATCTTCAACAGGAAAAGCAAGGTGGATGCGATGGGCATCCAGTGTATGCTTCTTGTTCTTCAGCAGCTCAAAGAGGCATCATATTCTCTCGGCTGCAAATTGTTGTCGAATGCAAACTACTTTTTCCCTTTCAAAAGCTCTTGCATTTGTTCTCCTTAGCATGACACCAGTCGCGCTTGCGAGTCCTTGCTATTGGCGTATTTCTCTGGAGAGGTCCTGGTTACAGAGGGAAAGGGTGCTTACTGTTTAGATGCGACAACTCGAAAGAAAGTAGTATTAAACTGAAACAAACTGATGAATAGAGGCTATGTGTCAGCAAGACTCTTTTCTGTATTCAGTTGAAATACTAAACGGGAGTGGGGATTTTAACTCTCCATAATACAAAGATTTTCATGAATACGTGTATGTAATAGAAATATCTGCTAGTGGAGAATCACTAAAAGTCATTATGCTGATAAGATGAGCATCCAATTTGATTGAAATGCTCAACGTCAACCTTCATTTGCAGAACTAAACTCACATGTTTCTGAAGTTATTATCTGACGATGAAACATGTAATTAATCGCAGTTCAAGACCGGAAAAATTACTGGGCATAAACATCAGCATGGAATCTGAATTCATATATGAGACGACAACTAGTATTTGGTATTCACCTATCAGTTAGCACGTTATGCAAGACAGCAGAAACTAAATGTAGATTTAATATGTTTGATTTATTAGTACAACCAAAACGTTATAAGCTACTGCCTATCGTTATTTAATCAGAGTGATAGACTTGTAAATGCATGAGAGGCAAGATAGGAGCCATCATTACATAAACGGGCACTGAGAATGTGACACCAAGTATCACGTCATATTGAGACAGGAGAACCAAGCGCTGAAGCGCAAATTTTAGTGAAATTGGGGAATCACGAGGGCGTTGCGTTCCAACCCCACTTCCCTCTTCCAAAGGAAAATCAGAGGCTCTAGTGCCTTTGGTCTTGTTTTAATTTAAGTGAAACTAGCATCGTCTTGCCATCTATTCGGACATAGCAGTGGACTGCATTCCATAACAGTTGTCATGTACTCATGTTTCCCATTAGGCTAGACATATGTTTGGGAATCGAATTTAGTGTATGTCTCAGCTTTTCATGCCTCAGTCGATGTAATAGGCTGGTTTGGCTAGTGTGTTTCCCACGTGGGAAGACAGCATCAGTTACAGTTGCAAGTTCAAGCATAATTACAGATTGGGTCATTACGAATATGATGATGGCGAAACAAAAAAAAATTGTGGCATAATTTAGCAGACATAGTTATTCCACCTAAAATGGCACCAGACATGATAACTTAGTGAAGATAAAAATGAGGAAAATACATGTCAAATCCAGCTTAACTGAAGGGAAAGTAGGCAATATGAGCATTATAACGGGTTTAAAGTAATTTGGCCACATCAGAGTTCAGAACCCTTTGTCAAAGTAGAATGGTGGTGCACGCTACCAAAAGTCATATTGCAATGTCCTATGCAAACAGAACAAGCAGTTAAAGATCCAGGGCAAGCTTACCAGTTCAAAGTGTCGGCGGGAGATCGGCATACAAGTCATCAATAATGACATAATCACCAGTCTGACAGAACCACTCAGCCTGCAAAGTCTGGAGATCCAGTGAAAAATAGTCTACTATTGCCCTGTTGTTTTCTGGGCGCCCAGTAAGGAGTAAGTATCCACCAGCTACACCCCTGATGCAAATGCAATAGCGATAATTTTCCGGCAAAGGGATCGCGGGCTTGGATTGCCACTGGTTTGCGCCATTCCCATCCTTCGACGAATGTACGGCATACAAGAGACGATGTGCACCACGTTTACTTCGATCGATAGTAAGCATCCCAAGCCTTCCTTCTCCTGCCTCCACAGTGGCCACCTGCCGCATATCAGGGCCAGGCGGAGGCGGGAGGTCGACGACGGAGAACTCCATCCTGCGCGCGTCGAGCACGAGCAACATCTCGGCGTCATCTTCATAACAAACCTGCCAACAGAAGCATCCATGGGCGTAGTAGCGGCGCGATGCCCCGCATCCAAAAGCGTCAAAGGTAACAGGATCAGCGAGCCATCTTCCGGCGCAGGACGAGAAGACGAAGAGGACGAGCTTGGCCGTGCACCGCACCAAGCACATTACTCTGAAGTCTCTGAATGACGGGTGCTCGTCGTCGACGCCGGGAGGAGCAAGGAAGGGCTCGCATTCCAAGATGTCCGGCTGGTGGACCTGATCGGCGAGATGGTCGGGGAGGGCAGGCAGCAGGAGGTAGCGGCGGTGCAGGGGGTCGCAGACGGCGAATTCCTTGACGAGGTGGCGGGGGTCGTAGTCGTACATGCTGTTGAACGGATCGCTGCCCTCCTCGAGGCGGGGGCTGAAAAGGGCGCGGCCGTCGCAGACGTCGCGGCGGTACCAGCGGCCGGGGGACGGGGGGAGGAAGGGCCGAAGGGGCAGGAGAAGTCTGCGTCGGCATAGGTGGCCGCCGCGGCGGCTGAAGGTGAAGGGTGGGGCGGCTGGGCGGGGTAGAGTCTGCCGGAAAGGATGCCCAGGAGGGGCGGCGGGTGGATGGCGCGGAATCGGCGGAGGAATGGGTGGCCGGCGATGACGCGGCGGAAGGAGACGCAGGCCGTGGAGGCTCGGGCGATGTCGGCGGCGGTGGGGAGGCGGAGGAACATCTCCTCCAGGAGTTCATCTGGGACTGGGAGCGCCATTAGGGCCAGTGGAGGATGGGATGAGATTTTCTTTTTTTCTTTTCTAAACTAGGATGAGAATGAGATTTGGGGGAGCGCTACAGCATACAGCAGCTATACATGGCCAAACCTCATGCCGGGCCTAACCAAGCCCGACGCAAAAAACCCAGGTCCGGGCCCGGCCCGGGCCTAGCCAAGCCCGACGCAAAAAACTTAGGCCCGGGCCCGGCCCTGCCCGGCCATCGGGCCTGTTTTCTGGGCCTGAGCCGGGCCCGAACACGTAAAAGCCCGTTGGGCTCCGGCCCGACCTTCAGAAAAATGCAAAAACGATGGGTCCGGGCTCGGCCCGGTCTTCGGGCTCAAAATCTAGGCCCGAGCCCGCCCCGGGGGCAACGTTGGGCCGAGCCGGGTCGGGCTTTTTCGGCCCGGGCTTCCCATGGCCAGGACTAACAGCAGCAATCGAACCAATCCCAAGTTTTTTTTTGAGGGCTTCGAACCAATCCCAAGTGTGTCCGAAGCCTGAGCTATCCTCTTTTCTCAGGCCCAAGCCCAGCCCGACTCCCAAAAGCCCGGTCTGAATGGCACTAGCCTGATTCTCAAAGAGAAAAAAAAAGACTCTTTGGTCCGAAGTCCGACATGAAATTCTAAAATGAGAAGTCGGAGCCCTGCCCGAGCCTCCATAGTAGAATCCTAAAACCTGAAATACCGGTACGGAGGAAAATTTGGAGTCTAAAACTGCCGAGAACAATTAAGATCTTTCTATGGAGATGTCTACATAATGATATTCCCTGCTTTTATGTTCTTGCAAACCATCACATTGGCAGTATTTTTCAATGCCCAATTTGCAAAGCAGGAGCAAAAGATATCAAGCATGCTTTATTTATATGCGTGAGAGCAAAGGCAGTATGGGCTGCGCTTCGGATTGAGAGGGTCGTACACAATTATGACGACTCGATAGAGCTTCCAGAATTGATAGCTACATCGAGCCGGTTCATATGGTAGCAGCGTAGACAACAGGTCAGAAGGGAGCAAGTGCAAACGCAATTGCGATATACGCTAGCCATCCATGCATTGGATCTCAACTTCACGCGAGAAGCAGCGAAACAAACTAATGCACCTAGATGGAACACATGGCCCATTGTTTTGGCAATGCAATAAATTCTAAACGTCGATGCATCTTTTATTGAGGATCTGTATTCGGGGTCATGTGGGGCGATAGTTAGAGACCACAGAGGTAATTGCATTGCTGCTTCTACTTCTCGCCTTGAGCATGTGGCAAATGTCGCTTCTACTTCTCGCCTTGAGCATGTGGCAAATGTCGTTCTGCCGAAGCGGCGGCATTACTTGAAGGTTTAAAGTTACTTCAAAGTATGGGATGATGTCTTGGTGAGGATAGATAATTTTGTTGTGGTCGATGCTATACATTTGAATGAGGGACATTGTAAAGTGGTGGCTCCTGATTGCAGAGAGTTATTACGAGAGTTCGCAAAGGGTACTATTGAGCACTATAATAGAGAATCAAATGTTGTTGCTCGTGAGCTAGCTAAGTGGGGGTGTGCAAACACCCCTTCTTTATGGGTGGATGCACCTCCGGATACTATTGCTAAATTTTTAGCAGATGATGTAAGGAGTATTTGAGGTTAATAAAGCTAACCATGCCTTTCAGTCAAAAATAATAACTTTTTTAGCATGTACCTTTCGGGCTAAAAAAAGAGCCCTAAGCCCGATCAGAATGACAACCCCCACTCTGCCCGACCCAGGTTACACACTAGGCATGTGCTATAAATTTAACTCACGGCGGTAGTGACGGAGCGACGGATGGTAGTCAAAACGGTTGCATGCAACGGGGAGGGTGAGTGGGTGAAGGGGCGTGAGAGGATCTCCGCTATACTCTCGGGAAGAGTGACAAGGTGGGCTTGTGCTCCTCATCCCCGGCCATCCGAGCAAGGCTCCTTTGGTGTTCAACCCGTTCATCACTCTCTACTAAGACAAGTGTGCCACCATCTATCCATAAGCGTCCGAGCGCATTAGGGCAATGACTCGTTGAAATGACATTTAATCTAGGTAGGTTTTGGTATAAATGAAGTGAGAGGAGGCTGTTATTGTTTACGACACTACTAGGAAAAGGTCTGCTAGTGGCGCACCTGTTTTGGCTACTAATGGCGCACTACAGGTGCGCCACTAGCATCACGCCATTAGAATATTTTACTAATGGCGTGCGCCATTACTATCTGTAATGGCGCACCACATAGAAGTGCGCCATTATTAACAAATTTTTTTAAAAAAATTCAAATTTTTTTAACTTTTTTCTTAATCGGGTCACTATGGCTTAATCTCGGGTCAAATCACACTCCGTGGTCAAACTTCCAAAAGGTCAACCATCCTCACACTACTCCAGCCCAAGCACGCTTAACTTCAGAGTTCGATCCAACCCCAGCATCAGCTCATTTAATAGGCACTTGTTGATATATCTAGCATATCAATCCTATTAAACCTTGTTGATGTTTAGGACTTTGTTCATGTTCATGAGTGTGATAAAATTTTGAAAAAATATTTCAAACTTCTGTTCATATTACGTATCATATTTTGAAAAAAAATTCCCAAAAAAATTCGAAACTAGTTTTTTTTCTGTTACTAGTGGCACACCTAGCAAACGGTGCGCCGCTAGTAAGTTTGAAATTTTTTGATTTTTTTGCCTCCAGATCTTAAAAGCCCCGTAACTTTTTTCTGTTAGGTTTCTGAGGATTTTGAAAATGTTTAATGGGGTGGCCCCTGTTAAATTCGGATTTAACTTTTCGAGACGATGATTTGTCATATAAAAAACTTTTTAATCCGAGTTCGTATGCAAAAGTTATGCCCATTTTACAAATTCCAGAGAGATTTTGCAAATAAAGTCGAAATTCATATTTGTAAATTTTCTCAACAACTAGACCACATATCACACGGGAAACTTATTTTCTTTTATTTTTTAACATTTCCATCATTTTCTTTTATTTTTTTAAAACTGAAAAGGCGGTCCACGGGGCGGGGGGGGGGGGGTGCATTCGAGGGAATTTTGGGTCAAAGTTAGTAATGACGCATCGTGGGTGTGGTGCGCCATTACTAGTTAACTAGTAATGGCGCACCACACCCACGATGCGTCATTACTAACTTTGAAAAATAATATAATATAATATATGTTAGTAGTGACGCACTGAGTGTGTGATGTGCCATTACTAGTTAAACTAGTAATGGTGCACTATCCCCTGGTGCGTCATTACTAGTTTTGAAAAAAAAATTGTTAGTAGTGGCGCACCGTGTATGTGGTGCGCCATTGGTATTTGGATTCTAATGGCGTACCTATATATGGTGCGCCACTACTATATAGCAGTGGTGCACCACACATGTGGTGCGCCATTAGTGTCCATTTCATCTATAGCCCTTTTTCTAGTAGTGCGAAATTTATGAACACGCATTACTCGATGGATGAAAAGAAAAAGGTGGACGGCTACATGTAGTAGTCCTATATTAGTGGTAGTAATTAGGATTCGACTATGCATCGTAGTCATCTCATAATCATCATTTGTTTATTGTAATAATAAGAATATTTGAAGTCCACGAATTTTTAAAGGGCTAAAACTCTAACACCTTTTCATACTTCCAGTAAAAAAAACACTTTTTCATACTCAAATGCCCTTCCCAACCCTAAGTTGTCAGCATGGACTTCATATAACTGTATACGAATTCACACCTAAATATCACATGTGGAATGGTTTAAATCCTAAAACCCTAAATAAAATCGCATATTTAATAGAATGGTCGACCTTAAATCTATTTAAACTGAGGGATTTCATCAAGTGACTTGTCTTGAAAACGTGTATATATATAGCCTTCGACTACTACTAGGAAGCTGCGGAAATTATTCCATCAAGTTTGGACTTACCCATATAACACACCTATAGTTTAAACCCTAAACCTTAATCAAAGTGGGTACATATTTTTAAAATAAACAATGCAACCAAAACCCCTGGAATAATTTATGTTGCTTTGGTTTGGACAAGTAAGGCTACATAAATAATCTCAAGAAGCCTATAGGTATTTTGAAATCACAAACTAAGGAAAACAAATAAAAACATGGAACAAATATTAAAAAACTAAACTAACTCTTTGAGTCCAACATAGCTAGCCCGTGGAAGCACAACCGACAACAGTGCAACGCAACAGGACGGACAACCTAGCCCACACGCATGGCCAGCCCAGCCCACATGCCCGTCATCCCCTACCTCTGTCTATGTGTGTCATTCATCCAACCATCATGGTCGTTGATGAGTGGATTTTATACATACTTTTCAGAGTATATTTTAGTGCCAAAATCCCTTATGTCATATCCATCTAGGACTTATTCATGTCCCCTATACATAGTTTTTCTCTTTTACTCATTTACCAAGTTTGTTGCACAACTTTTACTGTTATTTACTTTTTATTAGTTTTCCTTCGTTTTGTGGTCTTTGTAGGTGTGTTGGCATGTTCATGGACTTGGCACATCAAAAGCACCAAGTTGGGGACAAACGGAAGAAGTTCCAGGCTCTAGATTAAGGCCATGTGGAGAGTTTGATGTTTTGACATTTATTCAAATGTCCAAAGTGATGATCCAAGGCTACAATTGCATCGGGCTTTTTGCTAGCGATCCAACGAGCCCAAGAACTTGAAAATCAGAGTTCGTATGAAGAATTGATGACCAAAACACTAAAGCACCCGAAACTTCCAAAGCGCAAGAGGTCGTACCAGTGCTCGTACCAGAGCGTGAAAGCTTCGTAAGTTGGCCATAACTACGCTGATTTTGCTTTGATTTCGCCCATGTCTGTTCATACGGGATCCTTGACGTCCAAGGCTTGTGTTGGGCATGGATTTGGTTCCCCTAGAACCCTTGGATGTAGGTGGAGGGTCTACATCAATGGAGGAGACCTAAGGAGGCCACCTATAAACTCCACCTCCAACACTAGGTGTGCAGGGCAACATATAATAAAACAAAAAAAATTCTGACCTACACACCAGCCCATGACCACGATGAAGATGCATACAAGGTTTGATTTGATCGTTACCAACTCGTAGCGCAACGGAAGTAGAGTTCGCGAAGATCATTGGTGTAGATCCCCGCAGCTAGGATTTTACAACCTCCCAACCATGAGGCTATTCGCCCTCAGAAAACCCCTCGGGCGGTCACTCGGACAGCCCTTCGGGAGGCTCTCGGGTAGAACCTCAGATGGTCCTTCGGACAGCTCTTCAAGGGCACTCAAACAAAACCTCGGCATGTCACTCGAACTAAGATCGCAACTACGACCTCACTACCAGGTTGCACACATCGGTGTTAACTATCCAGTAGGGCTTCGCCGTCTAGGACTAGGCCCTACCAGAGACTAGACAACCTTCCGACACTACGAAACTATTTCATGAAGGGAGAGAAAGAAAGCCAAATCATCGCATGCCATGTGTTGAGAGAAACTTGAGTGAAATGGAGAGCTCTCTCCACTTATATATATAGTGGGAGAAAGGGGTAGAGGCTATGGGGAAAGTACCAAAAAGCCCTCGGATGTTTTCCACCAAAAGCCACAAAAAGGGGGTGGTAAGAAGCTCCATGGTGGAGCCCCTTCCTGGACACCCCGGGACTGGCGCTTCAGTTGCCTTCCATTTATTTTCATTGTTGTTGTGTGATTCATTTGTTTGTTGCGTTCATTGTCGCATCATTCCCATTGCATCAGCACTCCGTGCCGTCGTTGTTTTGAAAACTTGAATCTGTTAGACTACCCACAGTGGGAGTAACATAGGTAGTAATATCACACATATCTAGATAAAATAGATGATGTGGCAAGCAATAAATGAAGAAAGAGAGGTATATGGAACATAGCTAGTTACTAGTAGTATGAGTAACATCACACATATCAAGGCAAGATGAGTCTATAGCCTAATAAATAAAATGTTGTATGTTACTTCTCAATATAGAGGTAGTAAGACTAGTAACATAGGTATGTTACTAGTCTAAGTTACTCCCCATTGTGGCTAGTCTTAGTAGTTGACGCTTCTCCCCGTCCCTTTTGTTGAGCATTCCTAGACAACCACACTCACACGTGCCCGCGGCATCTCCAAAATATTATTTTATAAATGGGATAAAAATGTTCTTGGAATGGGTTGAAAGTTGGCGTGCGGTCTTGTTATATTGTAGCATAACATTGCATTTTGCAAAAAGCATAATTAACCATGATGCCTATGAACCTGAACCTTAAAGTTAAATTGAAATATGTTATCGCTACTTTAAGTGTATATCATGATGGTGCCCGTCATGTTACTGTAGCATGTTTTTTTGATGCTTGTAAAGTGCTATGTTGCTATTATGGGCAGATTGTGGTTGAAACTTGTGTTGATTGTAATTGTTGAACCGTTGCTCCATTTTGATCATGTTCCATATGAAACTTGCTTAGAATTGTGTGCAGGTTCATATTGTCATGTTGCATCCTTGATTTGAGTGAACGTGGTTGATGTTTGCATGTTTTTTGCATTGTTGCCATGTTTACTTGTGTTGCTCATATTTTCTAGACCGTAGCTCCAAATTAAATGATCTAGATATGTAATTTGACTAGAAAAATATGTAGATCGTCATGGTGCATGTTAAAGTGCTGTTTAGCAACTTTGAACATTATGTTTTATTCAGAACAGTACCAATTTCGAAATTTTCATATGAGGACTTTCCGAAATTGTGTTGTATTGTTCCGGCCTCATTTAAACTTGCTTTGATGTGGGATTTTTTTATGCATCATCTCTTGCCATGAGTGACAACATTTAATCTTGACATGCATCATACTTGTGCATCATGCCATGTTTATGTGTTGTTGTTTGTTTACTGAGTTGTTTGCCATAAATGCTTTGTTGTTGGCTTTTGATTGTTCAACTACCTGAAGAACGGTGTTGGAAGAACATGGTGTGACTACATGTGTCGGCTCAATCCTCTCCGGCCTGCAGACTGACCATTCGACATGTAACCTTTTTCCCTTTGAACAAACAAACAACTGATTTGCTATCATTAGTTCCAAAATTTTAACCATTCAAATGGATGTGGAAAACCGACGAAGATTTGTAGTATTGGTGTTCAATACTAGGAGAGGATGGATTGGATTTGAACATCAGTTTTCCAGTAAAAGTAATATAAGCATTCTCCGTGAACTTATACAAACATCTTACAAATGCATTTTTGCATGAGATGAGCATGCCATCATATGTTCAGCACAAACAGGCTTTGGGTTACTACTTAAGTTGGACACTACAATTGAGTCAATCAGGCGGTTGATACATAATAAGCTAGTCCATTCTCTTGCCAGACATAAAAACACTGCACAACTAGCAGATCGAAATGAAATGTTCAACAGGAAAAAGGTGGATATGACGGACATCCACTATATTCTTCTTGCTCTTTAGTAGGTCAAAGAGGAACCATATTTTCTCAGCTGCAAATTGTTGTCAAATGCAAACCACATTTGCCCTTTCAAACGATCTTGCATTTATTCTCCTTAACATCACACCAGTCATGCTTGTGAGTCCTTATTATCAGCATATTTCTCTAGAGAGGTCCTGGTTATAGAGGGAAAGGGGGCTTACTATTTAGATAAGACAACTCAAAAGAAAGTATCAAGCTGAAACAAACTGAAGAACAGAAAGCATGTGTCCCCAAGCCTCTCTGTTTTATGAAAAGAAAGAAATACTAAGTAGCAACGAGGATTCCAACTCGCCACAATACAAAGTTTTTCATGTACAAATGTATGCAATACCAACATCTACATTTGGAGTGTCACTAATAGTCATTATGCTAAAGCGTATCCAGCTTGATTGAATGCTCATAAAGCCAACTCTTGCTTGCAAACTACAAACATGTTTCTGAAGTTATATTGTTGGGTTTTATATACATCAGCACGGCATCTGGATCGATGTGTGTTATCACAACAATTTAGTATTGACCTATCCATTTGCATGTTATGCAAGCCATCAGAGATAAAGCCAACTCTTGCTTGCAAACTACACAAACATGTTTCTGAAGTTATATTGCTGGGCATAAACATCAGCACGGCATCTGGATCCATGTGTGTTATCACAACAATTTAGTATTGACCTATCCATTTGCATGTTATGCAAGCCAACAGAGATAATATGTAGATTTATTAAGACAACCAAGACGTTATAAGCTGCCACTAGGTAGAAGCCTACCATTATTTAATCAGAGTGATAGACTGGTAGATGCATAAGAACCATAAGATAGAAGCCATCATTACATAAGCAGGCACTGGGAATGTGAAACCAAGTTTTCACATTATAGTCACAGGAGCACCAAGCGCTGAAGCACAAATTTTAGAGCCCAAAATTTAAAAAGCCATGAGTTGTTTTTTGTCTGCTAGTGCATGTCGTTATTACTATTTAATGTGTTTACACTGGTTAGTCCGATTTGAAAGAATCGGCTTCACGTACAATTATTTTGGTTTTCCAAATTTTTAAAAAGCCATATCTTTCAAACTGCGCGTCGAAATTCAGATTCGTTTTCACTGTTGAATTCTTTGCGACGAGATCTTTAAAACTAGATTCCCCATGGGTATGTTTTGATGATTTTTTTTATATGCCAACTTTGACGCTATATTGTGCAACTTTAGTACTGTATGGTTGCACACATAGTTACATCCACAGTAGTTGTAGTTGGAGCTACATCCACAGTAGTTGTAGTTGCACACATAGTAGTCCTAGTTGGCACATGCATGGCCACAGAGTTGCACAATCTGGTCCGATAGTCGCATATGAATTGTCATAGCTTGTAATGTAGTCTAGTTGCACACACATTGATGTTTAGTTGGCTTGTAACATAGTCTAGTTGCATACACATTGATGTTTAATTGACAGGAAGACTAGTTGCACACACATTATTGTTTAGTTGGCAGGGCACTAGTTGCACACGCATTGATATTTAGTTGGCAGGACTAGTTACACACACATATACTCAGTTGGCGCGGCAATATAGTCTAGTTACACAATGCAGTACTTTAGTTGCACCATATAGCACCAAAGTTGGCATCAAAAAAAATTCGTCGAAACGTACCCATGCGAGATCTAGTTTCGAAGATCTCGTCGCGATGAATCCAAAGGTGAAACGGATCTAAATTCCAATGCGTGATTTAAAAGATATGACTTTTTAAAGATTTAAGAGGTGAAAATAAATGTGTTTTACAGACTAGTTTGTACACATTTGTTGTACACATTTAATGCTAACAAAAACATCCATTAACTGACAAAAAAAACACACACACTAGGTAATTGCTATTTATAAATTATCAGGAAACCAAAACTTGCAATTTTAGGCCGGCCGCTCGCAAAGTGTAGCGAGCAGCCGGCCCCTCGCTAGACCGGTCCATTTTAGAGAAATTAGGGAATTACTAGGGTGTTGCGTTGCTTGGTACAGTTGCTTGTGCCACCAACCACCCAGGTTCCAACCCTACTCATCTCTTTCATCGGAAAATCAGATGCTCTAGTGCCTTTGGTTTTGTTTTTATTTTAGCGAACTATCTCTTTGCCATCTATTTGGACATCGTAGTTGAGTGCAGTCCACAATAGTTTTCATGTTTCCCATTAGGCTAGACATACGTTTCTGTTGAACTGTATGTCTCAGCATTTTTTGGGTGTCAAATTTAGCAACATCAGGAGCAATAGAATGACCCGAAGCCTCCAACGCAAATGCACTGTTATATAAACACGCATAAATTTATACTCCGAACTACTATGGTCAATTTACTACACGAATCATAGTTACTCCACCTAAAATGGCCCCAGACATGATCACTTGGATGACATTGCCAACCGACAAAACACAAATTTAACATGCTGCCTCATGCATCGTCAGCTATACTGTGAGCCTCTTTTTTTTAACGTTGCAATACTGTGAGTCTCACCAGCCAAAATCCAGAATTCATTAGACATTACGCACACTAGCACAGCCCAACAAAATTCAAAAATGGTGCAGAGTTACATTTTTTTTCTCATAAATAGTGGTGATTGCTGCTACTAATGTTCTAACACTTGGTACTCTATACAATCTGATGAATGGATCCCACCAGATAGTAACTAACTAAAGCAATCAATGGACAAGGAGAAGAATGTAAGCATGCTGAGGAGAAGGAACCAGAAGAAATAAACGGTTCAATACATAGATCGATAAAAATGGGGAAAATACATGTCAAATACAGCTTAACTTAAGGGAGAGTAGGCAATACATGTACAAGAAAAAAAGACTCGAGAGAAAGTAGGCAATACATGTCAAATCCACCTTAATTAACGTATGCATGCTGTGATGCTGATTACTATTTCTGTATAGTATTCACAAGATGAGAAACATATACCATTAGAATGTCATTTAAACACTGACAATCAATATGACTGAGTATTACAAAGGGTGCAAAGTAACTTGGCCACATCAGAGCATTAAATCAGGACCGCTTGCCAAAGTAGAGAATGATAATGTACACACTACCATATAACTAACACTTGCATCATATTGCAATTGCAATGCCTTATATGCAAGCAAAGTGAGTAATTGAGGATGGAGGGCAGGCTTACCACTTCAAAGAGTTGGCGGTGAAAAGGACGGTGGGAGGTCGGCATACAGGTCACCAATCAGGACATAATCATCAGTCTGACAGAACAACTCAACCTGGAAAGTCTGGAGATTCAGTGAGAAATAGACTACTTTTGGCCTATTGTCTTCCGGATACCCACATAGGAGTAAGTATCCACCTGCTACACCCATGATGCAATAGTCATAATTTTCTGGCAAAGAGATCAGGGACTTGGATTGCCACTGGTTTGCGCCATTCCCATCCGTAGACTGTACAGCATAAAAGAGATGATATGCATCACTTTGAATTTTATCACAGATAGTAAGCATCCCAAGCCTTCCTTCTCCTGCCTCCACAATGGCCACCTGCTGCCCATAGCGGCCAGGTGGAGACGGAAGGTTGAGGGCAGAGAACTCCATCCTGCGTGCGTCCAGCACGATCAATTTGTTGGCTTTATAAACCTGCCAACAGAAGCATCCATGGGCGTAGTAGCGGTGCGGCGCTGCGCATCGAAGCACTTCAAAAGTAATAGGATCGGCGAGCCATTGTCCGGCGCAGGAAGAGAAGACGAGGAGGACGAGCTTGGTCTTGCACCACACTAAGCACATTACTCTGAAGTCCCTGAACGATGGCTTCTCATCGTCGCCAGGAGGAGCAAGGAAGGGCTCGCATTTCAAGATGTCCGGCGGATGGACTTGACCGGCGAGATGGTCGGGGACGGCGGGAAGAAGCAGGTGGCGCCGGTGCAGCGGGTCGCAGACGGCGAACTCCGTAACCAGATCGCTTGGGTTGTAGTGGTAGTCGGGAAAACGGCTGGTCCCCTCGAGGGCGGGGGAGAAAAGGGCGCGGCCATCACGGACGTCGCGGAGGCACCAGCGGTCGCGGGACGGAGGGAGGAAGGAGCACGAGAAGTCTGCGCCGGCCAAGGTGGCCGCTGCGGCGGCGGAAGGGTGGGGCGGCTGGGCCGGGGTGAGATCCCAGCAGAGGATGCCGAGGAGAGGCGGCGGGTGTAGGACGCGGAATCGGCGGAGGAAGGCGTGGCCGGCGATGACACGGCGGAAGGAGACGCAGGCCGTGGAGGCGCGCGCGAGGTCGGCGGCCGTGGGGAGGCGGACGAAGATCTCCTCGAGGAGTTCACCTGGGAGCGCCATTAGGCCGGCGGAGCACGGGAATCTGCCACTACTTAAAACACAAACGGGGACCTAACCAGGCACGACACGGACCACCCTTAAACGGGCCGGCCCGTGTATAAGAGGGCCGGCACGTGTGCACCGGTGTCCGTGCTACTGGATCAATTTGGGTTGTTTTGGAGCTTTTTAAGTTGTTATTGGATTAATACAGTATATCAGAACCATTTAAGAAAAAATAATAAAACCTCAAAAAATTAAGAAAAAATAATAAATGGGTCAAGTCGTGCCGGCACGCGGGGCTCGAACATGCGCCTGAGCACGGCCCCATGCTAGGCAATGGCCTATTTAGCCGCATGCCGGACCATATGGCCAGCTATGTATAAAAGTGAATCGGAGAGCAATTGATGAGCGTTTTTTCGAGGGCCTTCCAACAATCATTTGAGGGTCTACTAAGAGCTGTCACATGTCACATGTCACGTGTCACTCATGCGCTGGGCGCTTCCTTCATATTTTTTTATATTGCCGCACGTGTTTTTTTGGCTTTTTAGATGGTTTTTTTACTTTTCGGTTTTCTACCTATGTTTCTTAGCTTTTCGACAAAAAAATCGGCAAAAAAAAAAATTGCGTGAAAAAAACGCCTTTTTCGTGAGAGGCACGATTTTTCTTTCGCAAGAGGCACGGTCGTGCCTCGGAAACAAAAAAAAAACACTTTTTTTTTCTTCCGTGAGAGGCATGTTTTTGCTTTCGCGGGTGAAAACCTATGATCTTAGATCGGACGACGAAGGCGCTCGTGCTTGTTTCCTTTGAATGCGTCGCTTTTGGAGGCCTTTTATGTTTTCCGGGTGCTGTCTTTGATGGTGGTTGTGTGATGGTGCTGAGAGGGGTTGATCACTTTGGCGATGTCATTTTTTTCTTTTTTCTTTTCTTTTCGGGTTGTGTGCATCCTAGATGTCTTTGTGTCTTCTTGTTGGTGCAGAGGCTGAGTATAATTGGTATCTCCGCGATATTAACAAATCCCTTTTTAAAAAAAATTGAAGGAAAGAAATAAAGGTAATGCTAATGGGCGAACATTAGCTGGGAAGGAACTCCCAGCGAACGCCCTCACATCCATTTGATTGATCGAGATCAAACGATGTTCCTTTTTTTCTAAACTAGTAAGCGGAATTTCCCTATTCATAATTAGCAAATTTCACACATCGAAGGCAATTAACGGGGTGAACTTTTCCATAGAGAACATATGGGTTATTTATTGTGCGTATAGTAAAAATGGAATCAAATATTCACAATATTTCTGTTATCTAATGCAAACTTTCATAGGACTTATGATACGATTAAGCATTGTACAAACGAAAAGGTACATATATAAATAGGAACATGCTAAATGAGCGCCAAGGTAAACTTTATCAGAGATATAATTATTTAAGGGTCATACACGGTCGCAAGGCACAAGCAATGTCATTTAAAACAATGAAAAAAAGTTAAATAATAATATGATTGTTCATCGTTCTTACATGATGAACCACAAACGTTTCCAAAAATAAACATGGGAAAAAGTATCATATTGTACTCCCTCCGATCTTGCTTGATACATTTGTTTGAGCGATAAGTAATATGACATGAACAAGTTCATACATGCATGAGAATAACGCCGGATTCATGAATCAACATCGATCTTAACAGGTAAACCGATGACAATTATAATCTTGTGGTGCCACAAAACAATTCACCAATCTATACTGATCACAATCGGTTCAATTTTACACATATATGCATTGGACATAGTGCTCGTAAATGCAATGCCTTCATCTTGGTAGAGTTTTGTCTGATACATACTGGACATATAGAAGCATTTGAGACATCAGGTGCATCACCTTGATATTGGCGCTGTTGTGGTAACAATAGCGTATTTCCTGACGAAAATATGAGATACCATACAAATCACTATCTAATCTTGAGCGTGCTTCACTTGGTATCTAGAAGCCAACGCTAGAGGAGCATGAACTTGATTGCAGCATAGCTAATGCTCAACCCCTGAATCTTCCTTTTTCAACTATTGTCATGCCCATAGACATGCCCTCCTGCACCCTGTAATTCAATCAACTGATGAGAGGTTATAATCTAAAAAAAAATTAAGGTCACATTTATATTCAAATATGTCATCCTCTTTAGCATACTATACTTTCCTTTATCTAAGAAAACAATGTCATAGACATATGTAGATTCAACGTCCTATCTCAGAGAAAATAATAAGTACAGAAGAAATTGTCAAGGTTTCTACATGCATCATTCCAATGCTTGATGCACCCTCTCTAGGAGCAGCAGTACATAAACTCTAAGTCCTTGCAAGCCAAGAACTGAATCCCCCACACAAGAATATCAGTTCTTCACAGCAAGAATTTTACCCCACAAACTACAATCAAAATCTGGATCCTTGCAAATAAAAATCAAAACTGAATGCCCTGCATAACATGTCACATATGCTCAAAATAGAGAACCGAATTGACAAGACAGTAAATTAATCTATCAGGGGGAAGAAGTGGGAGGATCAACTTATGGGGACAGAGATACCAGTGTCTTGGGGTCTCGATTGCAGGGAATCAAAGGCGAGTGAGGTGGCTGACTGGAGAACATTCCCTAAGAGATGTGGTAGTGGCTTGTCCAGATTGAGTGGATCTGGCC
Source organism: Triticum aestivum (assembly GCF_018294505.1). NCBI lineage: Eukaryota > Viridiplantae > Streptophyta > Magnoliopsida > Poales > Poaceae > Triticum > Triticum aestivum. Next base: position 696,142,328 of record NC_057803.1, read on the forward strand.
GGTGAGGCAGCTCGCAGCGACAGAGTGAAGGAGGCAGAGGACGCGGGGAAGGGCGGCGGTGGGTCCTGCTCCCTCGGCGGCGCACGACGTATTGCGGACGGCACGACAGGATGCCGAGGTCACGGCGGCTCCTGCTTCCTCGTGAGGCAGCGGCGCGGCATGCCGAGGGTGGCACGAGGCCGGGGGCGCAGCGGCTCCTGCACCCTGGGTGGCACGGCGGCGGCAGGGAGGGACCGCGGGGTTCCGGGGATAGTGATTTTCTTTTTGAAGTTTATCTGAGGGTGAGCGATTAGAGGAGATGGCTGCATGATTATCTGAGGGTGGGTGATTTCGTTTTTTTGTGCCTCAGCGTGATTACGGGGATGCGTTTGCGTACGCCGAATGTGAAATTTCCTCCGTCGTGGAGTACGGTAAAATTGCTAGGTCCACACCATTTTGCTATTAGATAAATGATGACTATCAGATTAAGATTTGTGAGCCTAATCGTGCGGTGCTGATTGGTTCGTGCGGTGTCGTGAGACTAATTGCGGGGTGCACATAAGAAAGTTCTTGTTTGGTTGTTCAATAGTAGTGTAGATGTAGATGCATTCTCTAGGAAGAAGTTGCCATGTGTTTCTAAAGAAATTGCCACCCCCTCGCAGCGTAAACTGTATGTCATGTGTTTCTAGGAAGATGAGCATCATGTGTTTATAGGAAAATTGCCACCCCCATGTGTTTCTAGGAAGATGAGCATCAGCAGAAGTTAAACACAGGTGAGTTTGGGTATGCCATACATACATACTGATACTAGAATCATACACCACCAAAAGCAATCTATTTCCAGGGTTGCTGAAGCCGCAAAGCTTACTTACCACTACTCAGTTCAAACAAAGCGGCTACTAAAGCTGGACCGTAGGGGGAGCAAATCAGGCCGTGGATACATAATAAGCTAGTCTAGTCTCTTGCCAGGCATAAAAGCATTGTAACAAAAAGCAGAAACGACATGAGAATTTTAACAAGAAAAAGGGGTGGATGCGCCGGTCATCAACTGCTTGGTGCCTTGTTCTTCTTAGCTGCAAGTTATTGTCGAGTGCAAACCACTTCCACTCTTTCAGAAGTTCTTACATTTATTCTCCTTGACATGCCATTAGTCACGCTTGCGAGTCCTTGCCATCAGCGTATTCTCTGGAGAGGTCCTGGTTATAGAGGGAAAGGGTTCTTAAATAAGACAACTCAAAAGGAAATGTTGAACTGTAACAAACTGAGGAAGAAAGCATGTGCCTGCAAGCCTCTCTTTTCTTATATAAAAATAAAGAAAATGTATTGCACAGAAATACTAGATGGGAATTAGCATTTTAACTCACCGTAATGCAATTATTTTCATGAATGTATGAAATGCAAACATCTACTTCTGGAGAGTCACTAAAAGTCATTATGCTGAAAAAGATGGCCGCCCAATCTGATTGAAATGCTCAAAGTCAACTCTTATTTGCCAAACTACACAAACATGTTTCTGAAGTTATCTAGATTAGACATGAATATTTGCAGTTCAAGACCAGAGATACTACTGGGCATAAACATTACCACGGCATTTGATATGTTTGATTTATCAGTACAACCCAGGTGTCATACGCTGCCACTAGGATAGAGGGAACTGTCATTACATAAACTGGCACTGAGAATGTGACACTAATATCACACCCTATTGTCACAGGAGCACCAAGCGCTCTGCAAATTTTAGTGAAATTACGGAATCACTAGGGCGTCGCATTGCTGGGCACAGTTAGTTGTGCCACCAACCACCTAGGTTCCAACCCAACTTCTCTCTTTAAGGAAAAATCAGAGGCTCTAGTGCCTTTGGTCTTGTTTTTATTTTAGCGAAACTAGCACCTTGCCGTCTATGTGGACATAGCAGTCGACTGAACTCCACAACAGTTTTCATGGTTCCCATTAGGCTGATGTGGACATACGAGTCTGATCTAGTGTATGTCTCAGTTGTCCATGCCTAAGTCGATGTAAGAGAGTGGTTTGGCTACTGTGTTTGCCACATGGAAAGACAGCATCAATTACAACATGTCAGTTGCAAATTCAAGCATAATTACAGAGTGGGTCATTATAAAAAGGGTGATGGCAAAACAGGATTTTTCGGGTGGTCTCATTTAGCAAAATCAGGAACAATAGTATGACCCGAAGTTTCTAATCGCAAACGCATTGTGAGATAAAAACACAAAAGATAAAACATTCAACCACTATGGTCAACTTACTGCACAAATTGGAGCTATTCCACCAAACATGCCACAAGACTTGATAACTTGGTGATGATGCCAGCTGGCAAAACCCAAATTTAGCATGCTATCTAATGCACCCTAAGCTGACTGTGAGTCTCACCAGCCAAAAGCAAGAATTCATTTGACATGATGCACACTACACAGCCCAACAAAATTAAAAATAGTGCAAAGAACCATTGTTTTGATAAATAATGGTGCTTGCTGCTACTAATATTATTAACACTAGTGCTTTATGCAATCTAATGAATAGATCCCACCACAAAGTAGCTAACTAAAGCAATCAATGGACAAGAAGAATGTGAGCATGCTGAGGGGAGAAGGAACTAGCTAAAGCAAACGGTTCAATACGTAGCTAAAAAAAGGGGAAAATATGTAGTTTCAAATGTACAAGAAAAAAGACTCGCGGGAAAGTAGCAAATACATGTCAAATCCAGCTTGACTTGTCCATACTGCAATGCTGATTACTATTTCGGTATGACACTTAAAATGAGGACAGTCATATTCACAAGATGAGAAACAGATACTTTTTGCTTACCCTAAAATTCACAGATTTCGAATTGCCCAGATGCACTAACCATTAGAATAGTACCTAAACACCAACTAGCAATATGAATGAATATTATAAAGGATGGGAAGTAACTTGGCCACATCAGCGCTAGTTCAGGACTGTTTCCAAAGTAGAGAATGATAATGTACACAATACCATATAACTAACACTTGCATCAGATTGCAATTGCAATGCCATATGCAAGCAAAGTAATTAAAAACTGAGGGCAAGCTTACCAGTTCAAAGAGTTGGTGGGGACAAGGACGGTGGGAGATCGGCATACAGGTCACCAAAGATGACTTTATCACCAGTCTGACAAAACCACTCAAGCTGGAAAGTCTGGAGATTCAGTGAAAAATAGCTTATTGGCCTATTGTCTTGTGGATACCCAGTTAGGAGTAAGTATCCACCAGCTACACCCATGATGCCATAGCGATAATTTTCCGGCAAAGAAATTACTGACTTGGACTGCCACTGGTTTGTGGCATTCGCATCCTTAGACTGTACGGCATACAGGAGATGATCTGCACCAGGATCTGCACCAGGTTCAGGATGCTTAGAGATAGTAAGCATCCCAAGCCTTCCTCCTCCTGCCTCTACAATGGCCATCTTTCGCACATCAGGGCCAGGTGGAGTCGGGAGGTCAATAGTGGAGAACTCTATCCTGCGCGCATCGAGCACGAGCAACTTGTCAGACCGAAAAACCTCCCAACAGAAGCATCCATGGGCATAGAAGCGGTGCATCGCCGCCCCGCATCGAAACACGTCAACTGTAACAGGATTAGCGAGCCATTGTCCGGCGCAGGTAGAGAAGACGAAGAGGACGAGCTTGGTTGTGCACCGCACCAAGTACATGACTCTGAATGACGACCAGTCAGCCCCAACGTCGTCAGGGCCAGGAGGAGCGAGGAAGGGCTCGCACTCCACGATGTCCGGCCTATGGACTTGACCGACCAGAAGGTCCGGGAGGGCCGGCAGCAGGAGGTAGCGACGGTGCAGGGGGTCGCATACGGCGAACTCCGTGGCCAGGTGGCTGGGGTTGTAGTCGCCGCCGATCCCCTCGAGGGCGGGGGAGAAAAGGGCGCGGCCGTCGCGGCCGTCGCGGTGGCGCCAGGCGCGGCCGTCGCGGGATGGGGGAAGAAAGGAGCACGACAAGTCGGCGTCGGCAAAGGCGGCTGCCGCTGCGGCGGAAGGGTGGGGCGGCTGGGCGGGGATGAGGCCGCCGCAGAGGATGCCCAGGAGGGGCGGCGCGTGGAGGGTGCGGAACCGGCGGAGGAAGGGGTGACCGGTGATGACGCGGCGGAAGGAGACGCACGCCGCTGAGGCTCGCGTGAGGTCGGCGGCCGCGGCGAGGCGGAGGAAGATCTCCTCCAGGAGTTCATCTGGGAGCGCCATTAGGGCCGGTGGATGAGATTTGGGGGAGCTACAGCCTACAGCAGGGTGTGTGAGACTTTGCGGAATCAGATTGACGGCTGAAACCTGAGCATGTGTCGGACCGGGCTTTGATAAGTTGAACCTTCAAAATACAGACCGAAGCATGAATTATCCTTTTTTTTCAAGCCTTGAAATTCTAAAAATGAGAAGCCCGAGCTCGGACCGAACTACCTTTTGGGCTACAAAATGAGGCCCGTCCCAGATTACACATTAGGCATGTGTGCTACAAATTTAACTCATAGTGAGGGAGCGATGGGTGTGGTCAAGACTATTACGCTCAGTGTGGGGGTGAAGGGGTGGGAGAGTGTAGGATTGAAAGTATGTCTAGAGGGGGGTGTGTGATTAGACTACTTGACCAAATAAAAATCTAGCATTTTCCCAATTTTAGTTCTTGACAGATTTTAACAACTTAGCACATGTCAAGCAATCTTAACACAATTCAAGCAAACATGCAATGAGTATATAAGTAGCAGAAAGTAAAGCATGTAAGTTGCAAGAAAGTAAAGGGAAGAGTTTGGAGAGTGCAAACGTAATTGGAGACACGGATATTTTTGTTGTGGTTCTGATAGGTGGTGCTATCGTACATCCACGTTGATGGAGACTTCAACCCACGACGGGTAACGGCTGCGCGAGTCCACGGAGGGCTCCACCCACGAAGGGTCCACGAAGAAGCAACCTTGTCTATCCCACCATGGCCGTCGCTCATGAAGGACTTGCCTCATTAGGGTAGATCTTCACGAAGTAGGTGATCTCCTTGCCCTTACAAACTCCTTGGTTCAACTCCACAATCTTGACGGAGGCTCCCAAGTGACACCTAACCAATCTAGGAGACACCACTCTCCGAAAGGTAATAGATGGTGTGTTGATAATGAACTCATTGCTCTTGTGCTTCAAATGATAGTCTCCCCAACACTCAACTCTCTCTCACAGGATATGGATTTGGTTGAAAGAAGATTTGAGTGGAAAGCAACTTCGGAAAGGCTAGAGATCAAGATTTATGTGGTAGGAATGGAATATCTTGACCTCAACACAAGTGTACGTGGTTCTCTCTCAGAAAATGTATGTTGGAAGTGTATGCATGTTCTGATGGCTCTCTCCATGAATGAAGAGTGGGTGGAGGGGTATATATAGCCTCCACACAAAATCTAATCATTACACATAATTTACCAAACTCGGTGGGCTCGAATCGTAAAACTCGGTCAGACCGATTTAGTTCATAATGTGACCGTTAGGTATTTCAGTGGGATCGACATGTCAACTCGGTGGGACCGATATCATTAGGGTTAGGGCATATCGTAATCTCGGTGAGACCGATTACACAAACTCGGTGAGACCGATTTTGGTAATAAGCTAACCAGAGAGTTGGTCAGGCAAACTCGGTGGGACCAATTTGCTCATCTCGATTGGACCGAAATGTTACGAAAGGGAAACAGAGAGTTTGCATTGCAATCTCAGTGGGACCGGTCGCTCATCTCGGTTTGACCAAACTTTACGAATGGAAACAGAGAGATTACAATCCCATCTCGGTGAGACTCGAGATCCCTATCGGTGAGACCGAAAAGACTAGGGTTTCTGGCAGTGGCTATGTCAATTGAACTCGGTGGTGCCGTATAAAAAGTTTCAGTGGGGCCGAGTTTGACTTTTGATTTGGGACATATGTGAATGTGAGAAAGTAGTTGAGGGCTTTGGAGCATATCACTAAGCACTTCAAGCAAGCAAGCCATTAAGCAACACCTCACCCCCTCTTAATAGTATTGGTTTTCCTATGGACTCAATATGATCTTGGATCACTAAAAGTAAAATGAAGAGTCTTGTGCTTTGAGCTTGAGTCAATCCTTTTGTCCTTAGCATTTTGAGGGGTCCACGTTTCTCATCCATGCCATGCCAAACATTAAGCTTTCCTGAAATATTTATCTTGAAATAGCATTAGCTCAATGAGATATATGTTGTTAGGAATGACCAAAACTACCCAGGGATAGTTGCACTTTCAGAGAGGTTCTTCACCCTACTCTCAACAAGAGAAGAGCAACAAGGTGGGGTTGTGCTCCTCACGCCAACCGTTCGAGCAAGCTACTTTGGTGTTCAATCCGTCCACCAGTCTTTACTATGATAGGTGTTGTAAGTGCATCTAGTGCCATCCCTAGTTGGTTTTGGAGTATTGATGACAAAGTTGGTTGAGGGACTAATGCGTTTGTGAGAATTGCAGGATAACGCAGGAAGTGTCCCTCATTGATTCGGTTTACCTACCGGAGATGACCCCTAAAAATGTATGAAGACATTGAAGACAATGGTGGTGTGTGAAGATATTCACACTGAAGTCTATGACATGAGAAGACATTGAGTGAAGACTATGGAGCGCGAAGACTGAGTTGTTTCGTTGTTTCCTTTTCTTCTTTGTTGAGTCATAGGAACCACCGTACTGTTAAGTGGGGTCCAAGTGAACAAAGTCAGAGTGACTGAAGTCATGCTCAACCCAAATCCTATGTCTTCGAGCGAAGACAATGAGAGCAAATCTTATCCAGAGCTGGATGAGTCAGCTTTGCTTGTAGCCCAAGTAAAGTTGTCGTGTGTGTTTGAAATCTGACCGTTGGAACACGTGTCAGTTTCTTAGTGACCCAGGGTCATTTCGGACATATTAGGTCGGGTTGCCTTGTGGCTATAAATAGCCCACCCCCTACACCATAAATTGGTGGCTACTCAGAGTTAGTTTACGGCTTTTGTCGTTTTGAGAGCAACCCACCTCGAAGCCTTTGAGAGAGAAATCCTTGCGAGGACAAAGCCCAAACACCCAGAGCCAAAGAGTGTTAGGCGCCACTGAAGTCTTTCTGTCTATGTGACCTGAAGACTTATTACACTTGAGGACTGTGTATCCTCCAGTCGGTTAGGCGTCGCGTTCTGAGCATCCAAGAGTCATTGTGGATTGCCGGTGAACGAAGTCTGTGAAGGTTCGGAAGTCTACCTTGAAGACTTACCAGAGTGATTGGGCAAGGACTGTGTGTCCTTAGCTCAAGGGGAATAAGGTGAAGACGCGGTCTTCTGAGTTGAATCTCAGCCTCCCTAACCAGACGTATAGTTGTCACAGCAACTGGAACTGGTCCAACAAATCCTGTGTGTTCAACAAGTGACTGGGTCTATCTCTTCCCTCCTTTACTTTGAGTTCGTCTTCGTGAAGTCATTGCTTATTTGTCTTATTTGTTTGACTTAATTGCTTGACTACTATCGTTGATTGGCTTCGTACTATCTTCCATCCCGATCCTTACTACCTAGCTGCTAATAGTCTTTGTACGTTCACTTTATTGCATACTTGACTATGGCTTGCTTGTTGTAGTTTATCTTCCGCTGCATATCAATTAGGTCATTTCTATTGTTTGTCTTCGAAACTTCCACGTTTTGAAGACTTTGATAAAAATCGCCTATTCACCCCCCCCCTCTAGTCGATAACTAGCACTTTCAATTGGTGTCAGAGCAAGGTACTCCCTTGTTCTGTGTGATTTGGTTTAACCACCTGGAGTTTAGCTATGTCGACTGCAGGGATAATCAAAGTCTCCGCTGCTTGCCCCGTATTCGATGGAACTGAATATCCCTACTTGAAGAATAAGATGCGCATGCATCTTGAAGCCATTGATGTCGACCTCTGGTATGTCGTCAAGAACGGCATTTCAAAAAATGGTGAAGGTGTCACCCCTGCCGATGTCAAGAAGTTCATTCAACTGGACTCGACTGCAAAGAACATAGCACTGTTGGGGAACGTTGCAGAAAATTAAAATTTTTCCTACGGTTTCACCAAGATCCATCTATGAGTTCATCTAAGCAACGAGTCAAGGGAGTGAGTTTGCATCTACATACCACTTGTAGATTGCGTGCGAAAGCGTTCAAGGGGATGGTGATGATGGAGTCGTACTCGCCGTGATTCAGATCACCGATGACCAAGTGCTGAACGGATAGCACCTCCGCGTTCAACACACGTACGGTACGGACGACGTCTCCTCCGTCTTGATCCAGCAAGGAGGAAGGAGAGGTTGAGGAAGACAGCTCCAACGGCAGCACGACGGCGTGGTGTTGTTGGTGCAGCAGTACTCCGACAGGGCTTCGCCAAGCACACAACGGAGGAGGAGAGGTGTTGGGGAGGGGAGGGGCTGCGCCTTGGCTTGTTTTTTCAGCCCTCCCCTCACCCCTCTATTTATAGGGGAAGGGGCAAGGGGGGCCGGCCCCTCTAGATGGGATATAGAGGGGGGGCGGCGGTTGACTAGCTCGTTGATCAATAGATGGTTACGGTTTCCTAACCATGGACATTGGATGTCATTGATAACGGGATCACATCATTAGGAGAATGATGTGATGGACAAGACCCAATCCTAAGCCTAGCATAGAGATCGTGTAGTTCGTATGCTGAAGCTTTTCTAATGTCAAGTATCTTTCCTTAGACCATGAGATTGTGCAACTCCCGGACACCGTAGGAATGCTTTGGGTGTACCAAACGTCACAACGTAACTGGGTGGCTATAAAGGTGCACTACAGGTATCTCCAAAAGTGTCTGTTGGGTTGGCACGAATCGAGACTGGGGTTTGTCACTCCGTGTAAACGGAGAGGTATCTCTGGGCCTACTCAGTAGGACATCATCATAATGTGCACAATGTGACCAAGGGGTTGATCACGGGATGATGTGTTACGGAAACGAGTAAAGAGACTTGCCGGTAATGAGATTGAACAAGGTATCGGTATACCGACGATCGGATCTCGGGCAAGTACTATACCGCTAGACAAAGGGAATTGTATACGGGATCGATTGAGTCCTTAACATCGTGGTTCATCCGATGAGATCATCATGGAACATGTGGGAGCCAACATGGGTATCCAGATCCCGCTGTTGGTTATTGACCGGAGAACGTCTCGGTCATGTCTGCATGATTCCCGAACCCGTAGGGTCTACACACTTAAGGTTTGATGACGCTAGGGTTATAAAGGAAGTTTGTATGTGGTTACCGAATGTTGTTCGGAGTCCCGGATGAGATCCCGGACGTCACGAGGAGTTTCGGAATGGTCCGGATGTAAAGATTTATATATGGGAAGTCATGTTTTGGTCACCGGAAAAGTTTCGGGTTTTATCGGTAACGTACCGGGACCACCGGGAGGGTCCCGGGTGTCCACCAAGTGGGGCCACCGGCCCCGGAGGACTGCATGGGCCAAGTGTGGGAGGGGACCAGCCCCAGGTGGGCTGGTGCGCCCCCCCCCACAAGGGCCCAAGGCGCCTAGGGTTTGGGGAGGGGGCGCACCCACCTAACTTCGGGGGCAAGTTTCCCCTTTCCCCCCCTTTGGCCGCCCCCTCAGATGGGATCTGGGCTGGCCGCCGTCCCTAGGGTGGAACCCTAGGTGGAGGCGCAGCCCCCCCCCTCTCCCCCTATATATACTTGAGGGGTTTTGGGGCTGCCAACACATGAGTTTCACCCCTCCCTGGCGCAGCCCTACCTCTCTCCCTCCTCCTCTCCCACGGTGCTTGGCGAAGCCCTGCAGGATTGCCACGCTCCTCCATCACCACCACGCCGTTGTGCTGCTGCTGGATGGAGTCTTCCTCAAACTCGCCCTCTCTCCTTGCTGGATCAATGCATGGGAGACGTCACCGAGTTGTACGTGTGTTGAACGCGGAGGTGCCGTCCGTTCAGCACTAGGATCTCCGGTGATTTGGATCACGACGAGTACGACTCTTTCAACCATGTTCTCTTGAACGCTTCCGCTTAGCGATCTACAAGGGTATGTAGATGCACTCTCCTTCCCCTCGTTGCTGGTTTCTCCATAGATAGATCTTGGTGACACGTAGGAAAATTTTGAATTTCTTCTACGTTCCCCAACACATCTGTGGTCATCTGACCAAAGGACAGTATGGCCGTGTGAGTGCTCTGAAAACGTCAAAGCTAGTCTGGGACTGGCTACCCAAGGTCAACGAAGGCGTCTCTACACAAAGAGACCAGAGGATCAGTGTTCTTCGCAATCTCTTCAACCGCTTCAAGAGAAACGACAATGAAAATGTCCAGCTCACGTTTGATCGCCTCACCGACATCACGAATGAGCTTCAGGCTCTCGGCGCCACTGAGATCACTAAGCATGAAATCGTCAAGACGCTGCTGAGATCTCTTGACAGCTCCTTTGACACCCTTGCCCTCATGATACAAGAACGTCCTGACTTCAAGACTCTCAATCCGTCTGATATACTTGAGAGGCTCAACACACATGAGTTCCAGCTTTCTGAGAAAAGAGATATCTATGGCCCCAACTATGGCCGAACTCGTGCTTTGAAGGCAAAAGTTGTTTCCTCATCTGAAGAAGAATCTGACTGCGGTTCTGATGATCCTGAAGACATTGGAATGGAACTTGCTATTCTTGTGAAGAAGTTCCAAAAAATCACCAAGAAGAAGGGCTTCAGAAAGTCTTCACGATCCAGTTCAAGAAATGATGATGCTTCCACTCAAGACAACAAAAAGAGAACATGTCACAAGTGTAAGAAGCCTGGGCACTACATCTCTGAGTGTCCTCGGTGGGACAATGAGAAGAAAAAGAAGAAGAGCAAGGAATATGACTCTGATGACAAGAAGAAGAAGAAATCATCAAAGTCTTCTTCCAAGTCCTCATCAAAGTCTTCATCTCATAAGAAGAGCTCATCTGGCAAGGCTCGTGCATTTGTTGGCAAGGAAATGGATTCAGAGGAGGAGTCTGCTTCTGAGGAAGCGGAGGTGGAATCTGAAGCTGAGTCCGACTCTGGCGTTGCAAGTCTGGCTCTAGCCACAGCCTACGTTGCCAAGTCCATCTTCAACTCTGAAGACAATGACTCCCACACCAACACTGATGATGACAAGGACGATCCTGCTCTCACCTACTGCTTCATGGCACGCGGTGCCAAGGTAAAATCACGCGATGCTTACTTTCAAACATCAAGTGAAGATGACTCTGATTGTGAATCTAAACCCAGCTACAAAACACTTGCTAAAATTGCTACTGAACAACAAAGGGCTATGGAACATACTCAAAAACTGTTAGACAAAAGCGATGACCTGTTGGACGCGGAAATGACACGTTCACAGTCCTTAGTTGAAGACATAAAAAATCTTCATGCTAAGTATCAAGAACTTGAAAGTCTTCATGAGACGCTCTCAACCACTTATGAAAAGCTCTCCTATGATTATCTTCAAAGGAAGCAAGAGCTTGAGAAATTGAAAGCGACTCATGAAGATCTTCAAAAAGAGAATGAGTCATTTCGCGCTCAATAGATCAGTTCCGCTCAGGATGGATTTGAACCACCATGTTTAAAATGCATCGAGCGTGATAACGCTGCCTCTGTTGCTGAATGTTCTAATGCTGCTACTGTTGCTTTGTCTTCAACTACTGATGTGGAAACTAACCCCTCTACTGAGGATACCACTACTATTGCTGATGAAAATGCTAGGTTGAAGACATTGCTTGAAACAGGGATGTATAAAAGTCTGAAAGGGCATCAGACACTTCGTGATGTCCTCAAAAAGCAGATTCTGAACCGAAACCCTAGGAAAGAGGGTGTTGGGTTCGAGAGGAAAATGAATGCTGATGGTTCCTACTGGAAGCCTAAGCAGTATCCCAAAACCACATGGGTTGCTGCAAAGGAACCTTCAGTGGATCCATCCACTTTATCTGGCTTTACTTGTGCTAATCCTATTATCATTGATGAATCCTTTGATGCAAACTATAAACTGTTCAAAAATTAGAATGGTGAAGTGTTTGCCAGGTATATTGGTACTAACTGCAGGAATGGACCACCTATGAAGAAGATGTGGGTTCCCAAAAGCTGTCTTAGGAATCTTCCAGTGAATGTCATCATGACACCATCTGGGAAGAAGACAAACCCCAGATCAAAGGCATCATATGGTCCAACGGCTTCATACGAATACAGGACTCGCTTGAGTCACCCTAACGCCAATGTTTTGCAGGGAAATAGTACTCAAACTTATGAATATGAACGTGTGTCCTCAAACCGCCATGTTCATAGGACTAAGAACTTTTCTGCTTATTCATATGAGTATCGTTCATCTCCTGCAAGGCTATTTGCTAGGGCTTCAAAGCTGAAATTCTCAGATGCTGCACTTAGACTCATTGCTTCTAAGCCACCCCTGAAGATGTGGGTGGTGAAGAAGAATTAACTCTCTTTTGCAGAATATGGTCTCCAGCCAGTAATCAAAGGCGTCCGATATTATTGCTGGGGACCTAAAACACAAAGGGACGCATGATAAAATGACTTACTATGTATTCCACATATGAATCGCTTACCTGTCATACTATGTGCTAACTTTCATCTAAGCTGTGATAATCCAAGTGTGCGTCAAATGCTTATGCTTCACAACATACCTTGTGAAGCCTATCCTCCTAACTGCACTGTAGGGTATGACACCTCGTGCTTCAGAATGGATTATGGACAGCGGATGCACTAATCATATGACTGGTGATCGAAGTCTTCTCATGGACTCAACCTTACGTTCATCCGACAAGAGTCAAATCACATTTGCTGACACTGGTAAAGGCAAGGTATTGGGTCTAGGTATAGATGCAATCTCAAAGGATCAACACATGGATAAAGTGATGCTTGTTGAATCCCTTGGATTCAACTTAACGTCTGTCTCAATGCTTTGTGACTTAAACATGATTGTGATATTTGGAAAATATGTTGCCTTGTACTAATGGAATCTGACAAGTCTCTAGTCTTTGAAGGGTATAGGAAAGGTGATCTATACATGGTAAATTTCTCAGTAGGTCCACAGCTTGCCGTATGTCTTCTTGCAAAAGCTTCAGAATGCTGGCTCTGGCATCGAAGGCTGGGGCATGCTGGCATGAGGAACTTACACAGTCTCGTCAAGAAGAAGCATGTCATAGGCATCGAGGGTGTCAAGTTCAAGAAATATCATTTGTGTGGTGCCTGCGAAGCTGGAAAGATGATGAGGGACAAGCACCCCTCGAAGACAATCATGATGGCATCTCAACCCTTTGAGCTGTTGCACATGGACTTATTTGGCCCTACCCACTAATCTACCCTCACAACAACAGCGTGTCTCTATGGCTTCGTCATTGTTGATGACTACTCAAGATATGCATGGGTGCACATAATTCTCTACAAGACTGAAGTACAAGATGTCTTCAGACGATTCGCTAATCGAGCAATGAACAACTATGGCGTCAAGATCAAGCATATCAGAAGTGATAACGGCACTGAATTCAAGAACACCGGGCTTGATCTCTATCTGGATACAATGGGAATCACTCATGAGTTTTCTGCTCCATACACTCCTCAGCAAAATGGCATTGTTGAGCGCAAGAACAGAACCCTCATTGAGATGGCTCGAACAATGCTCGACGAGTACAAGACACCAAGAAAGTTCTGGCCTGAAGCTATTGATACAGCATGTCACATCATCAACCGTATTTACATCCACAAGCTTCTGGGCAAAACATCCTATGAGCTCCTTACTGGCAAGAAGCCAAATGTCAGCTACTTCAGAGTCTTTGGTGCTAGGTGCTGGATCAAGGATCCCCATCAGAAGTCAAAATTTGAACCCAAAGCTCACGAAGGCTTCATGCTCGGCTATGGAAAGAATTCGCACTCTTACAGAGTCTTCAACCTCTTCCACTACAAAATCGTTGAAACTGTGGACGTGCGATTTGATGAAACCAATGGTTCACAACGAGAGCTCCTGCCAAGCACATTAGATGAAGCTCCTTCCGGCGAATCTATCAAGATGATGGGAACTTGTGAAATCATGCCCTCTGAAGCACAGCCTGAAGAGGAACTTATCATTTCTGCACCAAACCAACCTGAAGACAATGCTCAGACCGAAGACAATCCTCCCAATGATGACAATGATCAGCATGAGCAAGGGCTTCGTCTAGTTCATCCTCGTGTTGCAAATGAAGTATAAATTGAGAAGATAATTGATAGCATCAATGCACCTGGTCCGCTTACTCGCTCAAGAGCAACACAATTAGCAAATTTCTGTGGGCACTTTTCATTTGTATCAATAACTGAACCCAAGAAAGTTGCTGAAGCCTTTATGGAATCTGAATGGATTCAAGCCATGCAAGAAGAACTTCAACAGTTCAAGCTGAATAATGTTTGGGAACTTGTCAAGCGCCCTGACCCTCGCAAACATAACATTATTGGCACTAAGTGGATATATCGGAACAAACAAGATGAGCATGGTCAAGTCGTCAGAAACAAAGCACGTCTTGTGGCTCAAGGATATACTCAAGTTGAAGGAATCGACTTCGATGAAACATTTGCTCCGGTGGCTAGGCTTGAAGCTATTCGCATACTGCTAGCCTATGCTAATCACCACAACATCTTGCTATATCAAATGGATATGAAGAGTGCTTTCCTCAATGGCAAGATTGAAGAAGAAGTGTATGTTGCTCAACCACCTGGTTTTGAAGATCCAAAACATCCTGATATGGTGTACAAACTAAACAAAGCACTGTATGGCCTCAAACAAGCTCCTCGCGCTTGGTATGATACAATCAAAGACTTCCTGAAGAGCAAAGGCTTCAAACCAGGATCCCTAGATCCCACACTCTTCACGAAGACATATGATGGTGAACTATTTGTATGCCAAATATATGTGGATGACATAATCTTCGGCTGCACCAACCAGAAGTATAGTGATGAGTTTGGATACATGATGCAAGAGCAATATCAGATGTCCATGATGGGTGAGCGAAGTTCTTCCTTGGTCTTCAAATTCGTTAGCAAAGAAATGGCATCTTCATTTCTCAAGAAAAATATCTCAAAGAATGTCTGAAGAAGCTCGGCATGCAAGATTGCAAAGGTTACACGACGCCAATGCCAGCCAAACATCATCTCGGTCTCGACGACAATGGTAAAGAGTTCGATCAAAAGGTATACCGCTCCATGATTGGTTCTTTACTTTACCTATGTGCATCTAGGCCAGATATTATGCTTAGTGTTTGCATGTGTGCTCGATTCCAAGCGGCACCAAAGGAATCGCATCACTTAGCTGTGAAGCGAATTCTTAGATATTTGGCTTACACCCCAACACTCGGAGTATGGTATCCAAAGGGATCAAGATTTGATCTGGTTGGATTCTCGGATGCTGATTATGCTGGTGACAAGGTGGATCGCAAATCTACATCAGGAACATGTCACTTTCTGGGACGATCACTTGTCTGTTCGTCTTCAAAGAAGCAAAACTGTGTATCACTCTCAACTGCTGAATCTGAATACATTGCTGCTGGATCTTGCTGTGCTCAGCTTCTCTGGATGAAGCAAACTCTCAAGGACTATGGCATGAATCTGAAGCAAGTCCCTCTCTTCTGCGACAACGAAAGCTCCATCAAGATTGCCAACAATACAGTTCAGCACTCGAAGACAAAGCACATTGAAATTCGTCATCATTTTCTCCGAGATCATGTCATGAAGAAAGATATTGACATCATTCACGTCAACACTAAAGAGCAACTGGCAGATATCTTCACAAAGCCCTTGGATGAGAAAAGGTTTTGCAAGTTACGGTGTGAGCTAAATATCTTGGAATCCTCAAATGTCCTGTGATCAGGAACACATCCTAACACTTATGCATGTTGATGACTTAGATGTGCAACACACGAAGTAAAGTATATCTTCAATCAATGAAGACTTACATTCTGAGTGTGAATACATTAACATGGAGTTTGACTCCGAAGCACCACGATAATTGTGCGCCGTGTCTGGGTCTAATACTTCCTATACGGTGGGTAACGCCACCACCAAATTTCTTGGTTTGAAGTGTTTCACTCATGGCGTTATTGTTGAATACATTCGCATTTGATTTGTCTTCAACTTTCAACTTACCTTCATGATTTACTTCACTATGTTGAGTTGATTGCTTTCCCA